>NW_020688050.1:13955-28294 GCF_002925995.2 Terrapene triunguis | reverse complement strand
CCCCACCGCAGTTTGGGAATCCCATCGCGGCGAAGCCATCTATGATGGCCTGCGCGTTTCCCAGGGTCACTACCTTTGAGAGCAGTACCTTCACGATTGCGTTGGCTACTTGCATCACAACAACCCCCACGGTAGATTTGCCCACGCCAAAGTGGTTCGCGATTGACCGGTAGCTGTGTGGCGTTGCAAGCTTCCAGAGGGCTATGGCCACTCGCTTCTGGACAGTCAGGGCTGCTCGCATCCGGGTGTCATTGCGCTTCAGGGCAGGGGACAGCAACTCACAAAGTTCGAGGAAAGTCCCCTTCCGCATGCGAAAGTTTCACAGCCACTGGGATTCATCCCAGACCTGCAGCACTATGCGGTCCCACCAGTCTGTGCTTGTTTCCCGGGCCCAGAATCGCCGTTCAACAACATCCACATGCCCCATTGCAACCGTGATGTCCTCGGCGCTGGGTGTCGTGGTTTCTGACAGGCGTCTGCTACTCTCGGAGTTCAGGTCCTCACCCCGCTGCCGTAGCCTCCTCGCCTGATTTCTCTCTATCTGCCTCTGTGAAAGGTGTATGATGAGCTGCGAGGCGTTGACAACGGCCACAACTGCAGCGATGGTCGCAGCGGGCTCCATGCTCGCAGTGCTGTGGCGTCCGCGCTGTCACTGACCAGAAAAGTGCGCGAACTGATTTCCCGCCGGCGCTTTCAGGGAGGGAGGGAGGGCGGTAGTGACGGACGGATGACGACAGTTACCCAAAAGCACCCTCGAGACATTTTTTTACCCAGAAGGCATTGGCGGCTCGACCCAGAATTCCAATGGGCAGCGGGGACTGCGGGAACTGTGGGATAGCTCCCCACAGTGCACTGCTTCCAATGTCGACGCTTTCCCCGTTAGTGTGGACTCACAAAGTCGAATTACTGTCCTTAGTGTGGACACACACGTTCGACTTTGTAATATCGATTCCACATATTCGATTTAACTAAAATCGAACTACTCTCGTAGTGTAGACATACCCTAAGACACAAGAGAAAAGCGTATTGTGAATTCATTGATCAAATCATTACAGACCGTATTCTTCCAAGTTACATTAACAGAATTTCACAGTCTTCGCAGTAGCATTTTATTTTTTAAAACTCAGTTCTTGGAATGTCAAGAGTTACATTCACATTCCACTTTCCTTTGCACGCACTGAACTCACTGAAAACCCACAACACAGGAAATTATATCACTGCTACCCCGCTGTGTTACCAATCTCTTATATGTAACCCTTCTGCCCATCTAAGTTGGCAGCAACAAGGGCCGGGTTCTGTATCTAGGGGTTCCGTTTCAATAACACAATGCAAAACCGGCTCGAGCCCCCACCCAGTGACCTGGGACAATTACATACCACCCCCCTGGGTACCTCTAAGAGGCAATACTTCCCCTCTCGCAAGCACGGAGTCTGAGTGTAGCAGAAAATGTTTAATGACATGAGGTAAACGACATCAGCATAAAATTGGAAAAACACCACAAACAGAATTCATAACACAAACCATGAGCAAAACCCACCCCAGCAAATTGGGCTGTGTCCTCTCCCTTTGGTTCTTGAATCCAGCAACCCAAAAATCACCCAGAGTCCCCAAAGTCCAACATCCCCAAAGTCTCTGGGGTCCAGCAACCACCCAAAGTCCCAAAAGTCCAACAACCCCCAAAGTCTCTGCCCCTGGTCAGTGCAGCCCCAGAGTAAAGGGGGGGGGGGCACACAGGGTGTTAAGGGGCACCTTACGTGATCCGAGGCTGGCCAGCCGTCTGTTTCTCCGTGGGGGTTCCGCCGCAGCCTTTACCACGAGCCAGTCCACTTTCCTGCCATCCCACGAACTGCTCCGCTCTACAAGCTGCTCCGCGACCTGTGAGCCGTTCCAGCCGTCCCCGCAAACAGCTCCGCTCGCCGTTCCTTGGGCCACTCCAACCAGCCCCGCAAGGCTCCACGCCGCTCGCTGCTCCTCCAGTCGTCCCCACAAATTGCTCCGCCAGCTGCTGAGCAATATAGCTTCAGGCTCCCCCACTAGTTAACACAGCCTCAGTGATCTCAGCTCTTAATAACATCAGCTCTTTTGTGATTTCAGCTCTTAGCGATTTCAGCTCATAGTAGTATAGTAGGGGAGCCCCAGTGCTGGTGCACCATTGGCCCAAAGTGAATTCAGCTCAGCAGCCTGTAACTAGACTCCTAAGGGAATCAAAGTTAGCTCTGACATTCCACAGTGGAGAGAGGAGGTGGTGCAATTGGTGTTTTGGACCCTCAGAGGGGGGCCCATACCATCAGGTACAAATACCTGTCCCCATCCTCTCTCAATTCACTGGGTTTTGTAACCCATGCCCCTTGTCAAGCAAGTGCTACTTAGGTAATGGTGAAGGACTCACTCAGTCCTTCTGTCATACAACAGTTCCACTGGCCTTGATTCACAGAATCAGGGTAACAAAACTTTATCCTTCCTGCCCCAATAATAGAGAAACTGGGGATCCCACACCAGCCAAAGTAACCACTTTCAGTTGCTGTGTTTCCTGCCAGGCGAGTGGGTGTGCCTATGCAAATAAGATCAGCCCCTGGAGTTCTTTTCCACACTCGCCATAATTCACCACCAGATGTCAGGGTAGAGCTCATCCTGACTCTGCTTACATCTATAATACCATGTTTAGTGCCCATAATCCCGAAGTACAATAGAAAACATCTTACCGCAAGAACCCAATGACCTGGTGTGTGGTAAGGAAGCAATAATATATCATATTGAAGAATTCCACTCTGTATTCATTGAAAAAAAAATTTAGAAATGCAATTATAGTTTTAAGTGAAGCAAACCATGAAATGTAGATTATAGTGTATTTCCCAATTTCATTACATGGATTACTATTACTGTTACAGTTCTCATTCCACATCAAACTGCACTTTTCAAGCTGCAACCCTCATATGCCCCCAGATTCAGCAGTTTCAGCGCAGAACCCACTTTCATGCCACAACCGTTCTGCTAGTAACCCACTTGATGAGCAAACCCCACAGGGTTTTTGGGCGCTGCAGGGATCTTTTAGCTTAGCTACAAGGAGCGTTGCTACAGAGTGAATAGGGAAGCCAAAAACACCCCCGGGGGCTGGGGGGGGAGAGATTCAGCTTAACCATGAAAGTTATTTATTTCCGGTAGCAACCATACAAGGGGAGCCAAACAAACAAAACAGTTACAATATTAAATCTAACTTACATTTGATTACAAAAGTTAGGGCTAGCAAACCATAACTGATCACATAAGGTAGGGTCAGGAGGCTATACAGAGAGCGAGAGCTCTCACCACTCTGTGAAGCTTGAATCTCAGGGTTCCCAGGTGGTGTTTGTTGTGGAGGGTCCGGAGTGCTGGAGACAGGTGAAGAGCCCACAGCACGATCAGTCAGAAAGATGAAGTTCCAATGGGACTGTGCAGAGTTTGGATCGAGGCATCAGAATATTTATGTAATTTTCTTCAAAGTTAAGTTTCACTGGCAGGGACGTCCAGCAGGTCAGAATAGAGACCCCATGATCTCTCTCGGTAGCTTCAAGTGCACTCCGCAGATCTCCAAACTTTGATGCCCACAATTCTGAGCTTTTTAACTGAATGAGCTGCATTTCGAAATCTTCAACAGCCATCCACTGAAATACAGACAAATCCAAGTCGCTTTCGTTGAACTTTTCAGGTTTAATTAGAAAAGAACGCATTGAGCCAAATCGCTGGAAATCTTGAAATCTGTCAGAAAATTCAGATTCCAGTTCTTGCATGTACATTCCAATCTCATCGACACTGGCAGTGCAATGTGTCAATAGCTCTTTTATGTGTTGGAAGTAGCGGAAAGTCGAAGTTCGAATATCCAGAGAAAAAATTGCTAGTATTACATAAATGCCTTCCAGGTTTCATAAAGATCCAGAACCGTTTGCCCTGCACCCTGGAGACAGAGGTTGAGTTCTTTAGGTGAGCGGTGATGTCAGTTAGAAACATGAGCTTACACAGCCATTTGTCATCATCCAGTTCGGGGTAGTTTTGTTCTTTTTCCGACAAAAAGGCCTTGATTGCATCAAAACAGTTTACAAAGCGCACCAAAACCTTACCACCACTTAGCCACCGAATGTTGCTGTGAAGTGGAATGTCGTTATAAGCACTGTCCATCTCTTCTAGCAGTGCTTGAAACTGTCTGTGAGTCAAAGCAGATCGAGCAACAAGGACATTCACAATTTGCACCACTGTATTCATCACATTATTAAGCTCTGAATTAGAAATTTTAGCACGCAGGTTTTCTTGATGGATGATACAGTGAAATTTGACTATCGGGCAGCCAATCTGATCTTCAAGTAACTTTACAAATCCCTTCTGTTTTCCGACCATGGCTGGTGCACCATCTGTTGTCACACAAAATATTTTTCTGATGTCAACTCCTTGTTCTTCAAAATGGTTTACAAAACTTTCCACTATATCTTCCACCTTTGTTGTGCCATGCAGGGGTTTTAAGCAACAAAGTTTCTCGTGGATTTCATCGGAAGCACAATATCTTGCAACAACTGCCAAACGTGGAGCGTTGTTTATATCCGTGCTCTAATCAACTGCGACGCTAAACACTGCTGTGTCTTTTTATGCAGTCGTTTGCTTTTCCTTAATGTTTTCTGCGATTTCGCTTATGCATCTCTCAGCTGTTTTGGCAGAGACAGTCAGTTCTTTTATTCTAGACAAGATCGTATCTTTATTTGGCAAATCATTGAACAAAACCTCCGAACTGCTGAGAAAAACTTCTTTTATATATTCCCCTTCTGTAAACGGCTTTCTCGGAATGTCCTCAGCAGCAGTCGTACCCCTCCCAGCCAGGTCAGGCCCCGGGGCCCACGCTGCGTCCGCCGGGCGGCTTCCCTCAGGGACAGGGATCGGTTCATCCAAGCGATCCTTCTCCTCCAACTGGGCAATCAGCTGTTCTTTGGTGGACCTCCCAATGCGCAGCCCCCTCTGCCTGCACAGCTCCACCAGGTCGCTCTTAAGGCATTTAGCATACATCTTCCTGCTGGCCCGTCACAGGCCTGTGCTCTCAGCTTTCCACGGTTTCCAGGAAGAACCCCTAGTGTGCCAGCCCTTCTTGGGGTCACCACCTCTTTGCCAGGGTCGAGCTGCAGACTCCCCCGCCCCTGGGACCACTTGCTGCAATCCCCAGGGGGACCCTGTTACTGCAAAAGTTCTTCTCTCTGGTCACACACTCCCAGGGGTTAATCGCCCCCTGAAACCGTCTCTCTCTGACTCTTCAGCCCACCTGGTCCCCGTCAATCCCCCTTCGTTTTACTGCTCCCCAGTCACTTACTGCAGGAAGCGCCATCCACGGGGTGCAGTAGATCCCACCGCTAACACCAGTTGTCACGGAGTGTGGGGGAGTCAGGGCCCTGCACCCCTCTTCCTGGGATTCACCGTGTTTCTCAGCCAGCCAGTAAAATGGAAGGTTTATTGGACAGTAGGAACGCAGTCTAAAACAGAGCTTGTAGGTACAACCAGGACCCCTCAGTCAAGTCCTTCTGGGGGGCAGGGAGCTTAGACCCCAGCCTTGGGGTTCCCTGCGTTCCACCACCCAGCACCAAACTGAAACTAAAAACTCCTGCCAGCAGCTCTCTCCCCCTTCCCCCCAGCTCCTCCTCTCCTTTGTCCAGTCTCCCACCCAGGTTACAGCTCAGGTATCTTCCTTCAAGGGAAGTCCCCCATCCCCAATGTAACTCCCCTGCAACATTCCCAGGTCAAATCCGCCCCGCTCCCTGTTGCGTCACACTGGGCTGGCTCTGGAGGTTGGGGTGCGGGAGGGGGTGAGGGCTCTGGTTGGGGATGCAGGCTCTGGGGTGGGGCCAGAAATGAGAAGTTCAGGGTGTGGGAGGGGGTTCCAGGCTGAGGCAGTGGATTAGTGGATTAGGGTCCCCGGGTGAGGACTTCAGCTGGATCCCCCTGCTGTCCGCTCCCTTGGCCCTGCCGCTGCACCATGGGCCTTCCACCCGGCTCCTGGTCCGGCGCCGTGGGGGCGAAGGGCTGAGTCCCCGACCCCTCTGCTCTCTGGGCGTTGCTCTGGAGGACTCCCTGGGAGACGGCTGCTTGGAGCCCAGGGCTGCTGAGCCAGACTGTGAGACTCCTTCCCAGTGCTCCTGGCACTGCAGCCTTTTGGAGCTGTGACCTCGGACAGGCTCTGGATTCTCGGCCCCGGCCGGCCGGGGAAGGTCGGTGCCTGGGCCCTGGGGTACATCAGTCCTGTTTGCTCTGACAGCTCCTTCCACCGCGGGTTCAGCACCTGCATGAGCCCTTGCCATGCAGCTCCCATCTCCCCACGGGCTCTCCTCCGCTGTGTCCCCCATGTCCCCAGCACGCTCAGCACCGGCCCCCTCTCTGCTGCCTCCCTGTCCCCACAGGGCTCTCCTCCTCTCCAGGCTTCGCTCTCAGGCGTACAGGCCATAGCGCAGGCCCAGCTTTTTCTCTAGGATCAGCCCAATGACGACCATCCGCTCGTCCAGCTGGCTTGAGGTGAAGGCTGCTGCCGTGCACGTGTCCCGGACTGCGCAGCTCTGCGCCCACCCAGCCCCCTGCTGCCGTGGGTCTGCCGCCTTGAGAGACGCGACTCCTTCGCCTCCTTCTCCCTTGTGACTGCTGGTTGTTTTGGTGCCCCTGGCGGCGGGGCAGGCTGGGGGTGGTGGCCATGGGGTGGAAAGTCCTGCTGGCTCAGCCGGCATCCCACTGGGGTCATGCGCCTTCCCCTCCCTGCATTCGATCACTGTCAGGGTCACCCGCTCTTGGTATCCACCATAGTCTGCTGAGGGCCCTGTTCCCCCCCGATTCCTGCCCTCCCTGTCTTACCTTGGGCTCCGGCAGGCTGCGAGCTGGAGTCTGATTCCCCTGCAGCGGCGGCTGCTGCTGCTCGGAGACACCTCGGCTCTGTGCAGCTGAAGAGCCCAGCGTCCTTTGCCCGAGCGCTACCTTCCCCGGTTTGCCGCGCGGTCCCCATCCCTCCAGCCCGTGCACGCCTGGCCGGGAGCTTCCCCTGCACAGCAGCAGCCGGAGCCCGGGGGGCGGGAAGTTGCTTCCCCGCGGTGGAGAGCAGCGGGAAAATTGGAGCCCGGGGAGGAGGCAGCTGCGTGCTCGGATGCCGCCCACCACCTCTGTGCCCCTGCAGATCGCCAGAGTTGTAAGTTGCAGCCTCTCGGGGTCCCTTATGCCTCCCTATTTTCCCAGACATGTTTGGCTTTTTGGAAATTCCTCCCGGACAGGGATTTGAGAACCAAAAAGCCGGACATGTCCAGGAAAATACGGACCCATGGTAACCCTAACAACCGGTTCTAAACCAGCTTCTAAATTTAACAACCGGTTCCTGGGAACCGGTGCGAACCGGCTCCAGCTCACCACTGGGCTAGCTCAGGGTGCAGGCAGGGGGGGTAGGTAGGGGCTGTGCGCCAGGAGGGCTCCCCTGTGGTCCTTATTCCCTGAGGGCTCTGCCAACCATGGAATCAGGGTCAGGGGGGAAGAGAAGGAGCTGTGGGCGGTGTGGAGCTGCCCCCTGGACTGCCCTGCACTTGCACTGCAGTTTACGGGGGGAGCAACACCCCTGGAACTCACCCAAACTCTGCACTGGGGATCCAGGATTCAGCTCTGGCTCTCGGCTTCAAGTCCCATCACTCATGGCTGGGGGCTGGGGGGACAGCACCAAGGATCAGGGTTTCAGCCCCAGGATCTGGGCTTCGCGGGGGGACAGCGCTGGGGCTCCGGGGATCGGGGTTTCAGCCCCCTGGCTCCTGCCTTCAGCCCTGCAGCAGACTCCAGGTGGGGGCTTCAGCCTGAGGGAAGGGTGCTGGGGCTTCAGCGGGGGGTAGTGCCGGGGAAGGGGCACCTGGAGTGCCATTTGCACTGAAGCCAGCCCTGCATGGATCCTATTATCTCTGGGTCTTTTGCTACTACTACTGGGGCTGTCCTGGGCATTTCCTTTATTAAGTGGTCTAAAATAAACTCTTCATCTCCAAGTTTTTCCACCTGCCTTTAGAGCAGGCCAGAGAGCTACATGACATGCACTCTGCTGTTCGATACGGCTCCCTGATCCAAGAGTCTCTGTATAGTCTGTTAAGGGAGCTCCTGCTTCTTTAGGAGACTTGTCCTGGTTTTGAGGTGGAGGCTCTGATCTGGTGATAAGAACCTCTGCTGCAGTTTTTCCACACTCATTTTTACTGGTAACCCAAACTTCTTTGTGCGTTTAGGCGATTTCTAATATTTCTGCAGGCCATTCGGGCCGTTTTATTTCTTCAGCAGCCTTGAAGGCAGCCAACAGATACCCAGCTCCAATAATAATCAGCTTCTTCACAGAGTTTACTTGATCTGGGGGCATTTTCCAGAATGCCTTATTTACTAATTCGACTGTTACTGGGAGGTCTTTTAGTACGTCCATTCTTATGATACCATTAGCTCGATTAGTCCCGCGGCTCTCAACCTTCCCAGACTCCTGTCCCCCTTTCAGGAGGCTGATTTGTCTTGTGTACCCCAAGTTTCACCTCACTTAAAAACTACTCACGTACGAATAAAAATACAAAAGTGTCCTATTACACTATTACTGGAAAATTGCCGGTTTTCTCATTTTACCATCTAATTCTCAAATAAATCAATTGGAATATAAACATTGTACGTACATTTCAGTGTATGCTATATAAAGCAGTACAAACAATTCATTGTCTGTATGAAATTTTGGTTTGTACCGACTTCGCTAGTATTTTTTATGTAGCCTGTTGTGAAACTAGGCAAATATCTAGATGAGTTGATGTACCCCTGGATGGCCTACACGTACCCCTGGTTGAGAACCACTGTATTCGACCAAACTGCTCTATTCCTTGGTTTGTCCCTCTCTGAAATTGAATCTGAGGGCTAATTGAATCTTTCTGCCTCATGAAATCCTTGCGCCATTTTCCCTCTTGCAGCTAGTCCAAACAAATTCTGGTTCTTAGTGCTAATTAATGAATACGTGACACCTGTATCCATCATCTTTTATCCGAACGCTCCCTTATTAAACTCCACATAAACTGTGGGTCTTCCCCGGGTATCTTGATCTAAATGTGTCATCAAAGCAGTGGGGTTTTGTGCAGATGCTGTGGAAACTGAGAGTGCTCGACCTTCCTAAGCTGAATCTTTAGAAGGTGTGGGAGCCATAGGTACAGTCCCCTCATGATTTGCCAATTTTTGGAGCAATTCTGCAGTAGGCAACCCATTGATCTGATCCCTAGGCTCATATCCTGTCCACAGCCAGTTCCTGCCTGGGTCAAAAGCTTTTCTGTGTTCACTGCGATAAGGGACAACATTTTTACCTTTCCCATCCTCCTTATTTTGTCTGTCCCCTTTCCGTCTACCTCCCTGAGCCTTTTTCCCTGAGGATCATTGTTAGCGAAGGTCACTGCTGACACCGTCTCAGGCTTTTTCTTTGGGGGTAGGGCTCTCTCTTTCTGTATTTCGTAATCATAGGCGCCAACTCCGTGGGTGCTCAGGGACTGAAGCACCCAAGGAAAAAAATAGTAGATGCTCAGCACCCACTCGGGTGATCAGATGTCAGCAGCCGCCAATCAGCTGTTTCGCATGCGCTGCCCCCGTTAGCTGTTTGGCGCGCGGGGGCCAATGAGCTGTTTCCCATCCCTCCAATCAGCTGTTTGGCGCTCAGCCAGGATCAGCTGTTCCACACCATGGGTGGCTGCAGCTCCCAGCCCAGGTCTAACTGCAGGTAGGAGGCGAGTCCCTTTCCAGGGCAGAGGAAGCCTGGCTGGGGAGGGCCGCTTCTCTGGCTGCAGGGGGTGGGTGGGTGATGCAGCTTCTCCGGCTGTGGGGGGCACAGAAAGTGCCCCTCCAAAAGCGGCCAAATTTCTGTGAGCATGGAGCTGCTTGGCGCTGCCTGGGCGGGGACAGGTCTGTCCCTCCACACTGTGCCTCTCCCCCCCCAGCCCCCTTCACCTTTCTGGGTCGCTCCGTCCCTCTCCCCTGCATGAGGGTTGCTGCCTCTTGCAGGGGTTGGGGGTAAGTAGTGGGAAAGGGGGAAGCCATTTCTCTTCTCTCCCAGCCCCTTTGCTTTGGAGACCCACTGGATGGGCGGGGCGGGGGGCGGCAGCTCACTTGTATTTAAACCCTCACCATTCTCCAGCCAGGCAGAGGAATTGCAGGGCTGGAAGAGGCAGAGAGTTGGTATCTGCCAGGATCTGGGCCTGCCTTCCAGCTCTCACTCTCACTTCAGCCCCGAGCACCCACAGAGTCGGCGCTTAGGATGCAGAAAATAGCAAAACTGGCAAAGCCCCTCCCCCTAATACACCCCTCGCTCTGAAAGCAGGAGGGGGCAGAAAGGAGCGAGTGGTGGGCAGGAGGCGCTCAGGGGAAAGGGTCTCGGGGGAGGGGGTAGAGTGATGGGCGGGAAGAGGTGGAGTGGGGGCAGGGCCTTGGGATGGAGCCTCAGGGGAGGGGGCGGAGCCAGAGTGGGACACCCACTGGCAGAACCAAAAGTCAGCACTTACGTTTCGTATACGTTCTTTGCTTTCTCTACTTTGTCACGAAAAGAAGTAATATCAGGGTGATTGGCGGTTATAGCCATTCTTATAACTGGATTAAATCCTACCTCTTAAACTGCGGTACCTCATACAGTTGTCTACCTAGTCATGTGCAGACCCTGGGCCAGGGGGAGATGGTGTCATGGAAGCAGCCAGACCGTCCTCCTTTCTGTGTAAAAAAAAAAATCCTTGAGAGGCCTGATTCCTACTTGTCCCCTAGAAGTTCGATATGGGAAAGGCCCACTGGAGCAATTAGTCTGGCAGCACATGTGTGTTCTCCCCCAGGATACATTTGCTGGTGATTTGTCCTGTCCATTTTAAGTGTCCTAAGTAATAAGGCTTCCATCACGTCCCTTGCATAGTTATCTATATCTACTCACGCTTCCATTTCTTTCTCACTCTCCTCCAGCCCCCGTGGTCCATAGCAGATCCACACTGTAGCGTCTCTATTGGTTTTTCGTTTCTTATATCCTCACCTACAGAACTTGGACAACGCACGCTTCACTGTCAAATTGCATCTTGCTGACATTACAGGGCTAGGGCAGAGGGCTGGAGTGCGGGGGGGTGAGGGCTCTGGCTGGGGGTGCGGGCTCTGGGCTGGGGATGAGGAGTTTGGGGTGCAGGCAGGCTACCCCTGCGCCCCTCCTGCCAGCAGCAGCGAGCTCCGGGGGAGGGGCCCCCTTCTCCCCACCGGCAGCACACTCACCTCGCACCACTGTGATTGCACCTGCTCCTAGGGCCCCTCTCAGGTCCAGGAAGCCCCCTCCCCTCCCCTGCCAGGGCCATCCTTACCAGGGGTGAAAGTAAGTCCAGTGACTTACCGGTACGCTGGGGCCAGCTCCGGCCCTTGGAAGGGGCGTGGCTGAGGGAGTCAGAGCCAGCCCCAGCCCACCCTGTAAGGTAGGTGCCCCCCCACCGGGGTAGCAGCAGCAGCCTGGGGCTCCGGGGGCTATTTAAAGGGCCTGGGGCTCCCCTGCTCCTACAGCCCCGGCCCTATAAATAGCTGCCGCAGCCCTGGAGTAGTGGCTTGAGGCAGGACGCTCCAGGGCCAGGGGGAGGCTCTTGGGGGGTAGCAAGTGGGGGCCAGGGGACACTAGGGGGAGGTGCATGGGGGCAGCAGGCAGGGCCGGGGGGAGAGACCCAGCTGCAAACATTGGTAGAGCCGGGCCCCCAGGCCCTGAATATTGCTGGAGCCCAGGCACCACAGGCCCATATAACTCACCACTCCGGTCACTGCTGTATAAATTGCACATCTACATTAACAATCAGCTATGAAAATCAACCTCTCACTGTCATAGGCGCCGACTCCGTGGGTGTTCCGGGGCTGGAGCACCCATGGGGAGAAATTGGTGGGAGCTCTGCACCCACCGGCAGCTCCCCGCCCCGCCCCCCCGCCCCAGCTCACCTCCGCCTCCTCCCCTGAGCGCGCCGCCGCATCCTGCTTCTCTCCCCTCCCTCCCAGCGCTTGGCGGGGGGAACGTGGCATGCTTGGGGGAGGAGGCAGGGCCGGGGCGGGGATTTGGGGAGAGGTCCAATAGGGGCAGGGAGAGGCGGAGTTAGGGTGGGGACTTTGGGGCAGGAGTGGAGTCGGGGCAGGGGCGCGAGCACCCACCAGCGCAGAAAACAGTTGGCGTCTGTGCTCACTGTTATGGCCACATGGTTTTAGTCTCCATCATTCAGCATAAGCTCCAGCTCCTCTTGTTTATTTTATGAACTCCCGGCATTTGTGAAATGAGACTTCAGTGTGTTACTCTTCAGCTTACATTTGAGAACACGTATCGTCTGCCTTTGTATATGGGAAGGGGTGGTGGTGGTGGCAGTGCTGGAGGTTGTGGAAAAGCGAGAGCAATCTCATCAGTAGTCTCTTAAAGGGTTGGGGTTTTCTCTGTAAATCCTTCAAAAGCACTCAAAATGTTTTATTTTATACATATAGATGTATAATTTTCCACCAAAGTGATGCTGAAGGGAAAAAAACCCTGTATATTGAACCTGTCCCTGTTTTCTGCAGTCTCTATCTGGCAGAGTGGTTACAAGTTATATACACCTTTCTGTAGTGTGTACTCTACATTACCGCTAAAAATAAATTATGGATTTTTTTTTAAAAACATCCCTTTTGAAGTGTGGCTTGTTTGGGACTTCTTTGTTGTTGCTAGGCGTTGCCTAGCGAAAATGGATCTGGGCTAATTTTGGACTTGATTTTTGGGCCTGTTTTACTTTTTTATCTCATGACAGTTGGTAACTCATCGAGTATGCCTGGAATGACAGGGGCAGATATTGCAGCTCTGATTAAAGAATGTCTGAGTGCAGAGGATTTTTCCAGACTCCCGTATGAAATTCAGGTTGGGGGAGAAAGAAATAAAATAATAATAGTAATAATAATTAATAATAATATAGAACAAAGGGTGTTCAGGCTTTTCTTTGCAAATGAAAACCCTGTAATGCGGTTTCATAGGGAAAAACAATAACCAGGGGAACGACCAGAACCAGATATAGCCAGAAAAAACCTAGTATCTAAACATTCAGGGCTCACTGAGCAGACAAAGGATGGAAGGGGCTGACTTGGGGTCACAGTTGGGAGGGGGACCCGCACCATTCCTTTCCTCTTACCCCCAAAGTTCTGCAGAGAAATCTGCCTTTAGGAATGTGTCCCTGGGGATCCAGTATCTGCAGAATTTGGGGGTTGGACTACCTGCTTCTTCCATGGTGTGGAGTGGGAAACCAATCCTTCCCCCTTAGTGGATCAGTTTGGAGGAAACTCCACAGGGTATTTTTCCCCCTCAAAGGTACAGTCTTAGCCTATGACTTTATTATTCTAAGGTGTACAATTTATTTTTAACATAGTTACAGTAGATTCTCATTTGTCCTATTTTCATAAAGTGATTATCCCCATTAAAACCTTATTAGTCTAATTCCTCTTTTCAGCAAAGCTCCTAGAATAGACTGTCCAGGAGGACTCCAGGGGTTGATTGGTGTGTCCGAGTCTGGGACACGTCACTTCGTTTGGAAAGCAAGTGAAAGCAACATTTTCAGACAGACTGAGGGGGGAAAGCAGCACGCAGCAGCTTATAAAGCTTTGTTTTTTACTGATTGTGCCACCAGGAGCCAATCACGGTTCAAGATTTTTTTTGATCTGATTGGCCGGGGCCGGGAGCTAATCACAATCTCTGGTGGGAAACTCAAAAAAAAGCAGTAATACGCTACTTTAAATAGGGTTACCATTCGTCCGGATTCTGCCGGACATGTCCGGCTTTTTTGAGTTAAAAATAGCGTCCGGGGGGAATCTGTAAATGTCCGGATTTCCCCCCAATGCAGAGCGCCTGCGGCTGACAGGGCAGCCGGCCGGATCGTGCCACTCGCATGGGGCTTTGACAGCCAGAGCCCCTCCTCCGCTTCCCCCTCGTCTCCCCTGCAGCTTGAGACCACTCCCCTCCTCTCTCTCCCTCCTTCCCCCTCCCTGCATTCGCAGATCGCCGGCCGGCCGTTCGCCTCGGGCCTCCGGCAGTCTGGAGCTCCTCCCCCTGCTCCCCCATCCCCTGCCACCCAGCGCGCCACTCCGCAGCACTCTGTTCTGAGCGGCACGGTAAGGGGACCAGGGGGTCGGAGGAGGTGCAGGGAGGTTCTGGACGGGGCAGTCAAGAGACAGGGAGCAGGGTTGGATGGGTCGGTAGTTCGGGGGGGTCTGTCTGGGGGTTGGGGGTGTAAGGTTTTGGGCAGTCAGGGTACAGGTAGGGGGTAGGGTCCTGGGGGGCAGTTAGGAGCAGGGGTCCCAGGAGGGGGCAGTCAGGGGACAAG
>NW_020688050.1:13159-13855 GCF_002925995.2 Terrapene triunguis | reverse complement strand
GTGGGGAGAGGGATCGGAGCAGTCAGGGGACAGGGAGCAGAGGGGTTTAGATGGGTCAGGAGGTCGGGGGGGGACTGTCAGGGGGTGGGGAGTGGTTGGATGGGACGTGGGAGTCCCTGGTGTCTGTCTGGGGGTGTGGGTGTGGATAAGGGTTGGGGCAGTCAGGGGACAGTCAGGGGGTAGGGTCCTAGGGGGCCAGTTAGGATGGGGGGAAGGTCTCAGGAGGGGGCAGTCAGGGGATAAGGAGCAGAGAGGCTTAGGTAGGGGGTGGAGTCCTGGGGGGCAGTTAGGGGCAGGGGTCCCAGGAGGGGGCAGTCAGGGGAGAAGGAGTGGGGGGGAGGGTTGGGGGTTCTGAGGAGGGTGGGAAGTGGGAGGGACTAGAAGGGGCAGGGGTGGGGCTAGGGCAGGACGGGGGTGGGGCTAGGGCGGGGCTCCTCCCGTCCTCCTTTTTGATTGTTGAAATATGGTAACGCTAACTTTAAACCTGGGACAAGCCCAAAGCAAGCTGACAGCAACCAGCAGAAAGTATAAGCCAACTCTGCTTAAAACAAGCCAAGTTCTGCTGCTTGTGAAAGCAGACGTGGCGAGCCATGTTTTAGCCAGCCAATCAATTACTGTTAGGGTCACCATATTTCCACAAGCAAAAAAGAGGACACTGGGGGGGGGGAGGAGCCCCGCTCTAGCCCCGCCCCTGCC
>NW_020688050.1:1409-12759 GCF_002925995.2 Terrapene triunguis | reverse complement strand
GCTGCTGGGGCCCGAGCCGGGCCGGGGGTGCTGGGGCCCGAGCCGGGTCGGCGCTGCTGGGGCCTGAGCCGGGCCGGGTCCGGGCTGAAGGTGCTGGGGCCCGAGCTGGGCCGGAGCCGCTGGGGCAGCCGGGCGCCTCTCGGCCCGGGCCAGAGGGAGCCGCTCGGCCAGGGCCGCGCCTCCCCGGAGCTCTCCTCCTCGCACCCCCCCGCCCCAGCTTACCTGCTGCTGCCTCCCGCTTGCCCCTGCTTCTTTTCAGACTTCCCGCGAAGATCTGATTCGCGGGAAGCAGGGGAGGGGGAGGAGCAGGGGGCGGAGCGTTCAGGGGAGGGGAGGAGGGGGAAGACAGCTGGGGGGCCGGACGGTGTGGTAAGGCTGCAGGGGATGGGGGGAGCCGGGAAGGGGCATTGGGTGCCCAGCGGCGCTTGGCCGCCGCTTTTCTGTCTATAAATAGCCGACCGGGGGGAAATCCCGGACATTTTTAGATTTTTAAAAATCCCCCCCGGACGGCTATTTATAGACCGAAAAGCCGGACATGTCCGGGGAAATCCGGACATATGGTAGCCCTAATTACTGTGCTCTTATTTAAGGGACCCATGGATTTACCCAGATACTCTGATTTGCTCTGGAATGTAAGGTCTTTCCTCTGTCCTTTCCTCCTGTCCACCTTGATTGCCCTCCATAGTCATTTTAGTGACTGTGGTGGTAGTTATTGGAGCCGTGGGAGGTGGTCTTTGTAATTCCTCTAATTGCTCTCTACGCAGACCCTAAGACCCTAATGGAAACTCCTTGGAACATTCGTAACAAGGGTTATCCAGATCTAGTAGATTATCATCACCTGTCTCCATTTCTTTACTAATTCCATGACTGTTTCCAGATTTTACTGCTGCTGTGATTGCCTTGCTTACTTTTAACTCCGTTTTTAAGGCACATACCTGGCACCTTTCCCCTGCGTCCGTAGGTACAGCCCTCACTGCAGCTTGCCCATCTGATGCCTTTTGTTTCCATTCTACTACTTCTTGAGTTAACTTTTCCCGTTCTCTTTTCTCTTCAGCTGCCTCCTTCTGTGAAGCAACAATTTGAGCTGCCTGTGTTGGATTGACAGCTCTTAAAGTGTCCCCCCGCCTTCAAATTAATTAATCCCTTGTCCCGCTATTCTTTTTCTCCTTTTAACCTTTGCACCACTGCTTTTAGCCTATCTGTTTCTGCATCCAGAACAATTACTGCCATTCGCAAGCCCTGCAAAGCAGCCTGTTTCTTTGCCTTTTTACTTGGAACCACTGAAAAAATTCCTTTCCCCATAGGCTGAATCCGTTGTTCCCATTGCTTTGCAGGCTGTAATAGATGTTATAACAAAGGTAAAGAGATTTTACCAGACAACTGGTGACCAGTATGTTGCAAACTGGCTGTACTGTTTCCTCCACTGAAGAGGTAGTAGTATCAGTGGAGGCACCATCCCTTGCACCAGATGGTGAAATGCTACAGCATTATCAGGCGGGGATGTAGCTGAAGTACCTACGTTCTCATCTGGAGAAGACTGAAAAAAATTGTTCTTTGAGATGTGTTGCTCATATCCATTCCCATGTAGGTGTGTGCCTGCCGCATGCACCATTGTTGGAAGGTTTTTCCCTCAGTGGTGTCCGTCGGGTTGGCTCCGGCGCCCCCTGGAGTCACGCCCTCATGGCGCTGTATATAGGGGCCTGCCGACCCACTGCCCCTTCAGTTCCTTCTTGCCGGCAACTCCCAACAGAAGGGCAGGAGGGTGGGTTTGGGAACAGACATGAGCAGCACATCTCGAAGAACAACAGTTACGGAAAGGTTAGTAACTCTTCTTTCTTTTTCAAGTGTTTGCTCGTGTCCGTTCCCATGTAGGTGGTTCCCAAGTCAAATCAGGAGGGGGGTTCGGAGTTCAATGGCAAGCAGTTGTAATACTGCTCTGCCAAAACCCGCATTGTCCCTGGCCTGCTGAGTGATGGTGTAGTGGGTTGTGAATGTGTGTAGCGCTATGTTGCCGCTCTACAGATATCCTGGATGGGGATCTGTGCTATGAAAGCTGCTGAAGACACCTGAGACCTTGTGGAATGTGCCGTCAAAGCCGGCGCTGTGATCCCCGCTAGGTCATAACACGTGCAAATATAAGAAGTAATCCAGGAGGAAATGCTCTGGGTTGAGACCAGGAGGCACTTTGTCGTATCAGCTATTGCTACAAAGAGCTGCGTAGTCTTCCTGAGCGGTTTGTTCCTTTCGACATAGAAAGCCAGCGCTCACCTGATGTCTAGCAAATGAAGTCTTTGCTCCTGGTCATTGTCGTGCGGCTTTGGGAAGAAGACCAGGAGGAAAATGTCCTGGTTATTGTAGAACTTTGACACCACCTTAGGGAGGAAGGCTGGGTGAGGGCACAGCTGGACCTTGTCCTTGAAGAATACGGTGTATGGGGGTTCTGAAGTAAGAGCCCTGATTTTCGAGACTCTCCAGGCTGAGGTGGTGGTCATGAAGAAGGCCACTTTCCATGACAAGCAAAGCAAGGAGCATGTTGCCAAGGGCTCAAATGGTGCCCCTGTGAGTCTTGACAGAACCAGGTCAAGGTCCCAAGGCGGAAGCAAGGGTACAGCCTGTCCATGGAATTCCACAGCGATGGACTCCACGAGACTCCTGGAGTGGGAAAAACGGCTCCCACCAAGCAACCAAAGATGGTGTTCATTGCTACAAGTAGAACAGGGCTTTCGCAAGCTGGGGAGAAAGCAACTGGGAGTCCTGACGGTTCTCCTCTGTCGTGGAAAAACGAGCACGCGTTGTGTTTGGATCAGAATCGCCTGAGGCCCCTTTATTTACGAGCATGCAAGGGGGGTACCAGCGAACCGGCAGTCCCCCCGAATACAGATTTTCAACAGCTTATATAGCATAAAACCACCATTAGTAATACATACTTCCTTGTTCACATTTTTTGCCATATTTGGAATACACTTTCCACACTTTCCATAAAAGGAAGACAGCACCAGCCAGCTTTCCTGTTATTCACAGTTTGCCCTTTGCGGTTACAAGCTTCTTCCAACACTAGCAGTGGGCAGTTATGTTTCGCAAGCCTAGTGATTACAGATAGTTCTGCTTTGGTACTTTTCCTTCACCCTGTCTCCAATAACCAACTCTTTATGGTTAACTTGACTAATGTTCAGGCCTGACAGAGTTAAGGCCTGAGCCAAAGTGTAGGCCTGAGCCAATTTTCTACTACACCTCCAAAGCCACCAAAGGCCAGGACACCATCCCCTTTCAAGGAACAAAGTTCCAGTTCTCAAATGGATCTTAATGTGCCTCAAACAAACCTTCTCCACGCTTCAAGACAAAGCTGAGCTGCTATGATTCGATCCGATGACCTTGTGGAGGGAAAAGTTTGCTAGGGCCTAAACTTTAGTTGGCTCGGGCCTGAACTTTGGTTCAGACCTGAACATTACTTAAGTCTATTGTAGGTGAAAGGTTTTTAGAGGCAGAATAGAGGAAAAGTATAAAAGCAGAACTATCTATAATTATAAGGCCTATGATTCATAATGCTGAATTAACGATTTTGGGGAAGTCTGGAAATCGCAGTAGGATAGACTGTGAAAAACAGGAAAGCTTAGAAACCGCAATAAGGCAGACTGTGAAAAACAGGAAAGCTTGCTAAGCTATATTCCTTTTATGGAGAGTGTATTCCAAATATGGCAATAATGCTGATAAGAAAGTATGCATTTCATAATTGTGGTTTTATGCTATATAAGCTGTGTGAAATTCTGTAATCAGGGGGACTGCTAGTTTACTGGTACCCCCCATGCATGCATGAAAAAAAAAGCCTCAGGCGATTCTGATCCAAACACAACGCGTGGTCATTTTTCCACAACAACCTCTTTTTTGGATAAGTATCCTCTGAAAGATCCAGAGGCCTTAAGTCCTTAGGTCTTGCATCTGCATGCTGCCAATTGGCCGAAGAACCACCTGAGATGTTTTAAATTTAGTCTCTTTTCTTCAGAACTGATGGAGTTGGGTCCAGTAAATTGTCCCAATCCTTCGGGTCTCTCTCCAGTTCTGATGGAGACCATAACAGGTCTGGAGCTGGATTGAGGCCTTGGCTGCCAGAAGCTCTGTTGACTTGGAACCTGGAGCTTGGTGCCGTGGCCGAAGCTGTCACGATTGACACTTTCTTAGATCTGGAAGTGCTTGGAGCCGATTCAGGTCTCCTAGCCTTCCTTTCCACCCTTTGGAATGATCGGATCCCAGAGGCTCGACTGACAAGGCCTCTTGTCACAGGAGGGTCAGAAGTCTGTTCTGTCTGTCCTTCTGGGCTCAAGGAGTAAGTGTGCTGCAGATAGCACCGGGTGCCAGAGAATGAGTCTCACCTAGGCATTTCAGGCACAATGCGTATCTCTTAAACCCACGCTTCTTCATGCTGGGATCCACCACGTTGGCACTGTAAGTATCCCTACTCAAAGCAAAAATCCTAATCTAAACTAGCCTAAAAACACAATAACTAGGCGTTTTTGGTCTTTATTATGCTGTGTGGCCTTGTGGGGTTGCCTACTACGCTCATTCACAGCATCAACGACCAAGGAATTAGGTGCCGGGGGATGGTTGGCAGAAATTCAGAACCTTTATCAGGAACATAATCTGCCCTTTTACCATTTGGAGGTATGGTGGCCAGGGTCTGCCAGATTGTTTTGGGAGGTTCAAGTAAAGCCTTGCTTACAGGCAAAGCTACTGGACTCAAAGTGGCAGTACTGAGAACGTCTCAAAGTTTATGGTGGGTCTCATGGACCTCCTCCAAGGGGATCTGGAGGGAGTCAGATCCTCTTCATAAGCTCCTGGAACTGCTGACAATAATCTGTGTATGCGGGGCGAGCAGGAGAGGTTAGTTTTTGGTGTAGCTTCCTCTGAAGGTGGAGAGACTGATGTGGAGGGACAGGAGGAGCGGGTGATCACTCCTTTGGTGGTCATCACCAATGTAGTTGGCCACTCTGGAGACACTGTCTCTGATGTAGGGTGCCAGGAAAGGTCTCCTTGGGATGACTTCCAACAAGAAGTCATGGAACTAGAAAATGATTAGTTTCCAAATGAGAATGCCGGTGTAGCTGCCGCAGCATCTCCTTCTGAGGACGCAATTCAGTTCCATGGGCCTGCGGACAGGACGGCATCAACTTGAAAATCCCCATCAGTAGCTTTGGAGGAAACCACCTATCCAGTGTTGGATGTTTTGGACTCTACTGCAAGGAGGAAAGTGTCCTTGCCTGTGTTAAAAGGTCTTTGGCAACCAGCAAAATCTCTCTAGTCCAGTCTGTCTTCATGTCAATCAGTTTCAAAACAGGCTGACAGACTGTATTAGATCACATATGAAGGATTCTCCTGCTTTCATCCATGACCTCCCTCTCATGTCTTGTAACAGCCGCCGTTGAAAGCTTTAGGTCAGGTCTTCAACATTCTGCCCCGTTTGACAAAGAGGGGGGAAAGTTGGATTTTCTACAGAGAGAATTGTTTTCTTTGGCTTCCTTAAACATGCATGCGGCCAATTATCAAGCAGTTGTGGCCACAGGTCTTTTCACTTGTGGGAGATATCAGTCTTCACCAAGATTCTTCCAGGGGATCAGAAAAAGTTAACAGCAGCTCTCAACAAAAAGGGCCAAGACTAAAGCATGCCATCAGGCATTTGCTGTCTCCCATACCACCTCAACGTCTGTAGCATCAGCAGTAGCTCTCCATAGGCATGCATGACTATGGTCATCCTCTCTTCCAATGGAAACAAAATCTAAATAGAGGATTTGCCCTTTGAAGGGGTGGGACATTTTAGTGTGAAAACTGATGCGCTATTGGAAAAGACACGCTCCACTGCGAGATCTCGGGAATTACTGCCTCATTATAGAAGGAAAGCACCTCTGCTTGTGTTCAGGTGTTGCAGGAAATACTTTCCACCCTCTTCCTCTTTGGCTTATAATCAAAAGAGACAGCTACACTATCAGCAGCACCATCAGCGCCGCCAAAGGTCCTCTCCACCACAGAAGAGGAAGAAATCCTACAAGCCTCAAATGGGGACAAAACTCCTCGGCCGTATCCTCTCTGCCTAATGTCAGGCCGCAGTTTGACGTGAAGATTGAGAGCTTCACTTTCAGACCATCCTACTCCCATTACTGGAGACTTGTCCCGTTTCTGCACTGCATGGACAACTGTCGCCTCCAACAGATGGGTAAAGGAAGATGATACTATCCAGTTCAAATCCCTTCCTCCATGCAAATCCCCTCTCCCCACCCTTTTCAGGGACCCTTCCCAGGAGAGGTTATTGAGGACGTAATACAAGCTCTGTTGCAAGCAGGAGCTATAGAAGAAGTATGATTAACTTCCAGAAACACAGATACTTTCTAATCCCAAAAAAGAATGGAGAGCTCAGAACAGTTCTTGATCTCAGAGCTTTAAACGGACACATTAGGAAGAGTCAGTTCCGGATGCTAACGCTGGTTGTGATTATTCCTTCCCGGTCTACTCTGGTTTGGTTCGCCGCTCTCGAGTTCAAAGATGTATATTTCCGTAAGACCTTCCCATTGCAAATACCTACCTGCCCCCCTCCCTTGCCCAAGGCCCCGGCCGCCCTGCGTAGCGGTAAGTCATTTAAGTTACTTTCACCCCTGACCGCTCGTGACTGAAGAAGGATCTGCTGCGATGGCCCGCTAATCTGTTCTGAGCCCCCGGAAGGTAAGAAGCCTCAAGATGAATCGAGTGGGTTATGCAGAACTGCCATAGGCAGAGGGCTTCTTGGCATAGGTGAGAGGAGCATGCTGCACCCGGTCTGTTTATATAGAACATTGCTGTCATGTTGCCTGTAAGAACCAACATGTAGCTGCTTATTAGATGGGGCTGGAACGCTTGGCAAGCAAGGTGCACTGCTCTGAGTGCTCTCACGCTGATGTGTAACAAGAACGCTCCCTGTGACCAGAGTCCTGAGATTCCCCAGCTTTCCCAGCTCGGAAGCGTCGGTGATTAGACATATCGGCAGCTGTGGTTTCATGAATGGCGCTGGATCAACCCACCATAAAAAACCGGTTACCCACCTCTCGTAACGGTGGTTCTTCGAGATGTGTCGCTCATATTGATTCCAATCAGGTGTGCGCACGCTGTGTGCTCAGTCGTTGGAAAGTTTTTTTCTCTAGCAGCAGCCGCTCCTCCCCCTCCGTTTCGGGACATCGAGCAGCCATGGGAATTAAGTACAGATCGGCCCAAATGTGGATTTCCAGCAAAGGTCCCAACGCCCCTGAGATCTGACACCAGCCCTCAGCGTGCACAGGAGATCCAGGAGCCTCCGCTCTGCCTCCTCCTCCTCCTCCCAGGAGCACGCCGCTCAGCTCCGCTTCTCCTCCCTCCCAGGCTTGCCGCGCCAAAAACCAGGTCTGTGCTTGTATGCAAGCCAGTGCCATGGATACATTGCTTTGTAATACCTCTACTGTATGTAGTATAGCTAAATGATCAGCTTTTTGTAACTTTTCCCAGCCAGGGAGTAAACTGCTTCTGAGGTGATGGCTAGTACTTATGTCCTTCAAAGATGTTTTCAAAGGTTTGGACAAGACTCCTAAGTGCTGTCCTACCACATTTAACTTGTTAGCCCAGGCCTGCACAACTCGTAAAGCGGCGAGGGCCATATTACTCCAAAGAAAATAGCCGAGGGCCGAACCCCCCCGGGCCGTGCTGAAACACGCTCCCCCCCCCAGCGCCACCCAGCCCCGCCGAACCCCGTCCCCCCCCCCCAGCGCCGCCCAGCCCCCGTGTAAGCAAGCAGGACTCACCCCAGCGGCGCCTCCTGTTGGTCTTCTCGGGAATTAGCTCATCCAGCTGTTGGAGCGACCTCTGCAGGCCGGTGTCCCACTGCCGCTGGCTCGGTGTCCCTCCTGGACCCCGGTGCCCTTTGATCTGGGGTGCTGCCCCCTGGCAATACCCCCACACTCTGGCTCTTGGTCTCCTCTCTCTGGGGAACCCCCAATCCTCTAATCCCCACCTCACCTCAGTATAAGGCTACTGCCAGTCACTAACTAGCCCCGCGCCCTGGGGTAGACTGCAGTATATCAGCCACTCATCACAGGCAAGTTTGGGTTTGGACCTGCTGCCTCCCTCTATAGCTGGGCTGCCCCTCTGCAGCCCTGGTACTGGTCTTAGGCCCTTAGCTAGGTCCGCAGCTTGGGGGTTTTCCAGGCTGAAGTTCCCCAGCTCCTCTAGCCTTCCCCAGCCCTGCTCCACTCCCAGTACCCTGCTCAACTCCCTAGCAGCCAGACCCTTCTCTCTCTACAAGCAGAGAGAGACTGCCTCTGGGCCTCTGGCTCACAGCCTTTTTATACAGGCCAGCTGGGGCCTGATTGTGGCATGGCCCAGCTGCAGCGGCTTCCCCAATCAGCTCAGCTTTTCCCCTGCCACAGCCCTCCCCCAAGGCTGTTTTAAGCCCTTCAGGGCAGGAGCGGGGTAACCACCCTGCTACACCCCCCGAAACACATCCCCCACCCCAGCGCCGCCCGCACCGTGGAAACAAACCCTCGTTCCCCAGCGCCGCCCCGCTGAAACAGCTGTGGGCCGAAAAGGAAGGGTTTTTTTTGGGGGGGGGGGGAGAGGGTGTGATACTTTATTAAGAATTTTTCAATTAAAGCAAACAATTTTTTAAATTTTAATTTTTTTTATGAATCATGGAAAAATGAAAAACACCTGTTCCGTTGAAAGAAAACATTTGTACTTTTCATAATTATCTTGCAAATTTAATGAGAGATATTACATCTCTTTTCAGCAACAAGCTTGTCGTATTCGGGGGTCATATTTGAAGTGGATATTTTCATAATATCTTCCAAATGGTCGTCAGTCAGAGAAGAACGTTGCTTGTTTTTATTCATGTTCATGATGGAAAATGTTTGTTCACATATGTAAGTGCTTCCAAAAATGCTGAACGTTTTCAGTGCAACTTCAATAAGATTCTTGTATTTTTCATCGTCCAGACTTGTGTAGAAGTCCCACAGGCTGCTTTCTCTGTGCTTATGTCGGTAAACTGCCGAACATTGAAGTTCAATAACCTCCAACTGCAAATCTTGTGGCACTTCCTCTGGATCCACAGAAAAGGGATCTTCAATCAGCTTCAACTGGATGTCATCATCTTTAGACAAAGTAAGTCTTCTGTCAAATTCTTCAATCAAAAGATTGATGTGCTTTGCGTATTTTTCTCCTAACAGCGTGTTTGTGTTGAGGGATACGCTGTGCACAAGTGGGAAAGTGACACATTTCACCTTTTGACAGCTGACTTCTGAAAAGTTTCAATTTCATTTTGAAAGCTTTCACTGCTGCACACATTTGAAATATAAGTTGATTTTTTCCCTGAAGTTGAATGTTGAGATCATTCAGGTGTGCTGTAATATCACAAAAGAAAAAGAGATCTTGATTCCAGGACTCATTTTCAAGCTCCGGGAATTTTATTGGCCCATTTTCTAGGAATTTTGCTATTTCCTCTTTCAAAGCAACGAAACGCTGGAGCACTCTTCCTCGACTCAACCACCTCACCTTCCGTATGGTAGATTAAGTCGCTGCACTCGGCGTCTTCCCCTTCAAGAAAGGCTCGAAATGTCCTATGTTTTAGTCCTCTAGAACGGATGAGGTTTACAATGGAAACTACCACTGACATTACATGCTCAAATTTTAAGACTTTGCTACACAAAACCTGCTGATGTATAATGCAGTGATGTTTGGTTATTTGTCTCCCGATAAATTCTTCAAGAAGCGTAACTGCTCCAACATTTTTTCCACACATAGCTGGAGCACCATCAGTACAAATGGCCACCAAGTTTGTGAAATCTACTCCCAACTTATCATTCATGCACTTTATCACTTCACTGGAGATTTCTTTTCCAGTTGTGCGACCCATCATGGAGCACATGCCAACAAGTTCTTCAGTAATTTCAAAGATTTTATCAATACCTCTAATAAAAATAAGAAGTTGGGCGGTGTCTTTTAAATCGGTGCTTTCATCCATAGCTAGGGAGTAAAAGCAGAATTCACTGACTCTCTGCTGTAACTGATCACTTAGATTAGTAGAAATGTCAGCTATTCTTCTCCGTACAGTCATGCGTGATAGACTGACATTCTCAAATATTCCCCTCTTTTCTGGACATAACTCAGATACAGCAATCAACATACACTTTTTTAAAAACTCGCCTTCTGTGAAGCATTTCCCAGCAGCAGCAATTTCCTTAGAAATTTGAAAGCTTACTTTAGTAACTGTATCATTCTCAGTGCTCACTTTCTTGAAAATTTGCTGTTCTCCACTAAGGTTTTTCACTAAACTGGCTGCTTTAATTATTTTTTCATTTGGGTTCAATTTGGCGAGATTGGGATGTTTAGTTTCAAAGTGCCGCCGAAGGTTGTATTCTTTCGGAACGGCTAACGTTTCGCGACACACAAGGCACAGTATTTTGTCTTTGGAAACAGTACATAAGTATTTATTTGTCCATTCAGTGTTGAAAACTCTGTGCTCTGATTCTCTTTTTCTCTTTTTCTTTTCACTCATGGTAGCCATTATGAAGCTCAAGATTTTGTTGAATAAATTCACACACAAGGGAAACTCTCAGTCACACACAAAGAGAAGAGATCTCTCACGGCGCGTGGCACACTAGCAAGGCACTGACAGTGTGTGGAAGCCTGTAGAGGGGGAAAGAAACGGCGCACATAGGGTAACCAGATCACAGCAGTAGAATAGGACCCGCCCCCTCCCTGCTCAGCCCCACCATTACACCCCTCTTTAATCCCCAGGGGTCACTATATTACTGCACACAGCAGTACCAAAAATTAAAATACTGAAAATGGATGCCTCCTTCCAGCCACCGACTCGCCGCTCGCCTCCTCACCTCCCCCCAAGTATAAAGCCTCACCGCCACTACCTGCCCACCCACCCTCTCGGTTCGTCATCCCCCCATAAAATAAGGGAAGGGGAAAATGGGCACAGTTTGAAGGGATTTTCTGGGGCTATGAACTAAGCCAGGGAGAGGAAAGGGGGGCAGTGTGAAGGGATTGGATGTGACTGTCCAACACACAAACACAGGGGCCGCAGGGAGCCCGGGGGGGGTGGGGAGCAATGTGATAGGGTCCAGGGAGGGGTAAGGTCCCTGGACCAGGGAAGGGGGCAGCAGTCAGGGCAGGGCAGGTGCAACACACACACACACACGCAGGGCCGCCCGGAGGGGGAGGGCAAGTGGGGCAATTTGCCCCAGGCCCCGCAGGATTCCCCATGAGAATGTTGGAGGCTCCACCCCACCTCTGCCTTCGCCTTCCCCCATCCCCCGGTGCCTCAGTGCACCGCGTAGGGTGACCAGATCACAGGGAT
>NW_020688050.1:661-1309 GCF_002925995.2 Terrapene triunguis | reverse complement strand
AGAAAAAAAAAAAAAAAAAAGCAGTTTCGCAGGGTCTGGGGGCATTAGCTGCCTTCCCCGTGGAGCCTCTGGCCCCCCGGCCCGCTGGAGCGCAGCCGAGCAGGAGAGGCGCGGGGCTCCCCGGCAGCGGCGGGGAAGTTTATCGGTTCGGGGGACCCTGACCGGCTCCTCGCCCCTGTACGCCGGCCGCCCCGCCTGGGACAAGTCTCGCCCCGGCAGCCCCTCTCCGCCGCGTGTCTCTGATGGGCGGCCCACACCCCCGGGCCGCGCCGCCCACCCGGGCCCTGCCCGCTCCGCGCTGCCCCCGGACCCACCGTGCTGCCCCGTGGGCTGCAGGGCTGGAGCAGCCGCCGCGCTGCACTGCAGCGCTCCCGGCCCTGGCCAGCCATGGCCCGTGTGCCCAGGCTGCTGCACAGGGGAATCTCCTCCCCAGGCCCGGCTCGGGATCCAATGGGGCAGTGAGGGGGCGGGGCTGGGGACGGGGATTTGGGGAGGGATCCAATGGGGGAAGGAGGAGGCGGAGTGGGGGGTGGTGAGAGCCCCTCTGGGCTCCGCCTGTGCGCCGGAGCAGAGGGCAAAATTGTTTGTTTGTCCAGGGTCCCGACCGAACATCGTTCGGGACGCGGGACAAACAAGCAAATATCAGGA
>NW_020688050.1:0-561 GCF_002925995.2 Terrapene triunguis | reverse complement strand
TGGTCATCCTAGCGCCGCATCCAGGAGCAGCCCTGGACAGCGCTGCAGCGGCGTTGCTCCAGCGAGGCCTGAGCTCCTCCCGCTCAGAGCCGTGTAGTAAGGGGGCGGGGCTGCGAGCTGCAGCCGAGCAGTGGGAGCTCACGTCCCGCTGGAGCCAGGCCGCTGCAGCGCTGTCCAGGGCTGCTCCTGGACGCGGCGCGCTGAGGTTCTGGGAGACGGGGGAGGCGGGGGTTAGCAGCATGGTAAGGTTCTCTGAGCTGGGCATCCCCCCCCAGCCCTGACCCCCCGCTCCGATCACAGCCCCTCTGAGCCAGACACCCCTCCGACCCCATCCCCCCGCAGCCCTGACCCCTAGCTCCGAGTCCAGCCCCTCTGAGCTGGACACCCCCCTGACCACCAGCCCCTCTGAGCTGGACATCCCCCTGACCCCAGCCCCCGTGAGCTGCGGCTCGAGCCCAGGCCGGGTGCCTCCCCCCTCGCTCGGACTTACCAGCTCTGACTCGTGCCCAGCGCTTCCCGCCTCAGCAGCCCCGGAAGTGACACTGGACGCCAGGCAGGAGG
>NW_020688049.1:0-1711 GCF_002925995.2 Terrapene triunguis | reverse complement strand
TTTCTATGTCTTGCTATCACTGTACATTGAGTGTAGTACCTTGTGAAATCAGTAACTTGAATCATTCTTTTATCCTTGTGAACTATCAAATGATATATCCTGAATTGTTTCAGGTACTCTAATGGTCCAGTGAAGCACAATCTAGAAATTCCATTTAAAACATCCATATTTGCCAAGAGAAACCAAAGCTACCAGTAAAATTTTATTCCAGTATCAGGGAAAATGAGGGTGTATCAACTGTATGGAGATCACAGTTAACAAAAATTATCTCTTTCTGTGTCCCCATACATATCTATCTATCTAATCTAATTTATTTTGCTATCTAGGTATTCCAACAATAAATAAATCCAGACGGATGAAGTGCATAGTGTCTCATAGAAGTAGAATTCACAGAATAAACTAAATTGGTTGAGAACGATTTGTGGACATAATCTTCCTTGTACGTATCACGTTCACAACCGTTAACATTTTGAAAACAGCCTGCACCAGGCCCAGACAAAGTGATAGATATCCACAAAAGCAGCACATTTTGGAGTCACTTCACTATTCTAACACCTGTGAGTGCATGGAAATGTTAGAATTTACACTCACAAAACCCAATGGGCTCAAGATTCAATGGAAACATGGACACTGATTATGTGAATCAGTGAGTGACCACTTACAATGATCTTTATGTGAATATTAGGTAAATCAGATTGCACAAAATCTTAACCGGTTCCATGTTATTTTGTGAAGTGATATTAATTGTACATAGCACATCCATATATTTTAAGTACATCTTGTAGCCCGAATGCTAACCTACTGTAAATTGGCAGTTGAAGGTCTGGCCCTATACATCAGACAAGCCTCAAAGGGTTTGAATGTTGGGTTAAGATAAAATTCTGGACAATGTGGGGTGAAATCCTGGCCCCACTGAAATTGAGTTCTGTAGTTGACTTAAGTGGGGCTAGGAGCTTATGATTTTTACAGTCTGTCTCACAATATTTGTTATATTTCTTAAAGTCTCAACTGCTTGAATCAACATATCAGCTTTCATATTTTCTTTTAAATAATCATAATCCCTCCTTCTTAGGTAGTTCTTTTCATCCATAGATCACAAAAAAAGGAGGTGAGTATCATTATCCCCATTTTATAGATGGGGAAACTGAGGCACAGAGAGACGCCATTACTTGCTCAAAGTCACCCACCAAGCCAATGGCAGAACCAGGAATAGAACTGAGTTCTCTTCATTGCAGTCCAGTCCTCTTGCCACCAGGACACACTCATGGTTACAGAGAAAAACAAAAACATGAAGTAAGTGCACCCTACAGACTCAAAAACCTGACAGCAAATAAAAAGAACCACACATTTATTATTTAAAGCCAATCTCATGATTTTGGGGGGCCCTGATTCACGATTTGTCAATGCTTGGACTTAGCAATAATAATTTTTTCCCCCCAAAATGTCTCCCAACTTCTGTAGTCTTCCAATATTTCGTTTCTTTTGAGAATCCCAGTGCAACATGGCCCCAGTCAGGTTGAAGGTAGCATGAGGACACCTCTGGGCCTTCTCTTTTTGATATTTGTATTCACAATGAATGAACTCAGAAAGTGCAACAGCATTTAGAAAATTAAAGGAGATGTTCTGTGAAATTTCTCAAACCTCAAGTTTTGGAAAGAAGTTAGGTGTCTTATTTTCTCTCAGCCACTTCCACAAGCACCACTAGATATAT
>NW_020688048.1:0-3064 GCF_002925995.2 Terrapene triunguis | reverse complement strand
GGGGGATTTGATAGCTGCTTTCAACTACCTGAAAGGGGGTTCCAAAGAGGATGGATCTAGACTGTTCTCAGTGGTACCTGATGACAGAACAAGGAGTAATAGTCTCAAGTTGCTGTGGGGGAGGTTTAGGTTGGATATTAGGAAAAACTTTTTCACTAGGAGGGTGGTGAAGCACTGGAATGGGTTACCTAGGGAGGTGGTGGAATCTCCTTCCTTAGAGGTTTTTAAGGTCAGGCTTGACAAAGCCCTGGCTGGGATGATTTAATTGGCAATTGGTCCTGCTTTGAGCAGGGGGTTGGACTAGATGACCTCCTGAGGTCCCTTCCAACCGTGATATTCTATGATTCTATGATTCTAAGATCAAAAGTCTGTTCTGGTATCTGGTTGTGCAGCCAGATAACCTGGCATCCTTCAGTCTGTGAGGACAAACTGCCAGTGGGCTTGATTTTATGAAAGGGGAATCTTGGCCATTATGGTTGAAAATGTTGGGAAAGGACTGGGGTCAGCTATCCTTAGGACATAGGGGAACGTCCTGTGAGTTAAGTTTAGGCTTTAGAAAGTGGGTTATGATTTTTGTTTTATATGTAACTATTTGTTTCCAATATTCTTACTTACGATCATTTCAATCTCTGTTCTTTGATGATAGATTTATTCTTGTTCTCACTCGCTGTATATCTCAGTGCTGTGTGTTAAGCAGAGTGGTGATCCTGAGTTGAATCTTGTAAGCTGGTGTGTGCTGCTCTTTTGGGAGGAGAGGATCTGTGTGTGTCCAATGGAACAGAGGCTGGGCACTCGAGAAGGATACTCTGAGGACTCGGGGGTTGGCATGAGCCTATCGCTAACCTGTACAGAGAGAGTGAGGCCTGTGGAGGCCTGGAAGGCCGTGATTGAGTTCCCAGAGGCTGGGGGAATCAGGGAGCTGATCCACAGCGGATACAGACAAGACTCCTTCATGCAGAGGGAAGGTGGCAGCCAGGTGCCTCGTATCCCTGGGAAGCGTCACAACTGACATTTAGACAGAGGCCAGCAACTGAGCTGTGGAAAGCTGTTTTAAAGAAGCAGTGCGGTGTTGTGAGTAAGGCTCTGAGCTGGGCCTTGGGAGGCCAGAATCCTATTCCTGGGCAAGTCACTTTTCTTTGCTGTGCCCTTATCTTCCCTCCTCCTCTATGTCTGTCGTGTATCTCTAGACACTAAAGCCCAGATCCTCAAAGGCATTCAGGTGCCTAACTCCCACTGAAATTAATACCTTGGAGGTTCTGGGCCTAAGCTCTGTGTCCTTGTGCAGTGCCCAGCATAACAGGGCCCCATTTGGTTATAGCTTCCAGGAGTTACGAAAGTATAAATAACCAAAGTGACTGCAGCTGGACCCTGATATCTTGAAGCTAAAATGCTGTGGCTTCTTTAACTTGGAACTGGCTTTGTAGTCCCTGCCTGGCAGTGAGTTATTGCCTGGACAGGCCTCCTAATAACAGACATTCAAGAGTGATGAAGTTGATGATTGAAGGAAAAATGACAGATAACATTTAATTAATATTGATAATTTATCCACAGACCCATCAGACAAAGTGCTGGTGCTGTGTGAATACTGCAAGATAGCCTCTCTCCACACTCCTAAATAGTAGCCTCTTTGGTTCAGACATGTTTTATTCTGAATAGTGATTTGGGGTTTAGAACCAGTTCCTTTCCTCCGGGGTCCCTTTAACCTCACACTTCAACCTATTCAGCATCAGAAGTGTGGGGTTCTTTGTGCCTGTTCAGTGCCCAAATGACTGATGATTTACCGTGGGAATTAGCTGCTTGGGGGGCCTGTGCAACCACTAGCAAATAGCCTAGTGGCTGATGGGACTCAGCTGGGACATGGAAGGCCAAGATTCGTACCCCTGCTCTGCCTGATGTGGAGCAGGGACCCGAACTGACTTCTCATACCCCAAGTGAGTGCCCTGACCACTGGGCCATTTGCTATGTTGGGCTGTGACTCGCTTAAGCTCTCCTGTTGGAGCACACAGAGCCCTTTGAGGGGGAGGGAGGAATGGGGGCACATAGATTCCTAGTCATGGGGGGAGGGGAGAATCGGGGGCACATATAGCCCTGGCATGGTAGGGAGGTTTCAGGGCATGTGAATATTAGAAATAAAAGTTTTGAAATTGTCACAACTTTTTGTTTTGACATTTTTGAATTGACAAATTCCACTTTTCCACTGTGAAATGACTTCACATTTCCAAATGGAAACTAATTATACTAAAAAAATAAAATAAAATATTTTTAATGGTCAGACTCAAAACAAAACATTTTGAAAATATCAGAATGAAACATGTTTATTGACCCAAACCAATTTTTGGGGGGTTCACTAGCATTTCTGGGATTTTTGAATTTTGTCCAGTTTCTGGAGCTAAGAACATATGAACATTATAATGGCCATGCATGGTCCATCTAGCCCAGTAGCCTGTCTTCCAACTGTGGCCAGTGCCACATGCCCCAGAGGGAACGAACAGAACAGGGCAAATATCCAGTGATCCATCCCGAGTCGTCCAGTCCCAGCATCTGGCAGTCAGAGCCTTTTTAAATTTCAGACATTTTCATGGGGGTGGGAAAATAGTTTCCTTACCAGCTTTAGCGATAACAATCATAACAGAATCCTGAGCCTTTTGAGGTGGTGCAGCCTCCGTTTATTGCATTATTGGATCAGTGTCTAACAAAGCTACGAGCCATGTGATATTCGTTACACAGTGTCATTGTCCCCCTTAGTGTCAATATCCCCCAGAAGTTTCTGGCCGTTCTGCTCCTCTGTTACTCTTTCCTCTTCTTCATTTTACTCTTCTTTGTTCTCTTAGCTGGGGCTTTCCTGTGACCTTGGCCACCTCTTCTGAATTCTCCTCTCCTCTGTCTGTTTCGTGTTGCTTTGAGGGGTGTAGCAATGACAGGTGTGAGACAGAAAGTGATCTGGGCCTATAGTAGAGTCTGAGAATGTTACTTCGCTCATCACCCAGTTCTAATTAGGAGCTTATCCTGGACTTGGCAAAAAAAATTAGGGCCTGAGCAAGGGATGTTTGGGAGAGAAATAAGC
>NW_020688047.1:0-2971 GCF_002925995.2 Terrapene triunguis | reverse complement strand
AATACTTTACAGGGTAATCAAACTTAAAGAGCTCAGAGGACCCCCCTCTGTCTTAGGTTCAAAGTACAGCAAACAAAGATACACACTCTGGTAAAAAGGTACATTTACAAGTTGAGAAAACAAAGTAAATCTAAGACGCCTTGCCTGTCTTTACTTACTAGTTTGAAATAGGAGAGACTTGTTTAGAAAGATGGGGAGAACCTGGATTGATGTCTGGTCCCTCTCAGTCCCAAGAGCGAACCACCCCTTAAAACAAAGAGCACACACAAAAGCCTTTCCCCCCCCAAGATTTGAAAGTATCTTGTCTCCTTATTGGTCCTTGGGTCAGGCGTCAGCCAGGTTACCCGAGCCTCTTAACCCTTTACAGGTAAAAGGATTTGGAGTCTCTGTACACAGAGAGCTGTTACCCTTCCCTTCATAGTTATGACAGATACTAAGAACATTCCCATGAAAACTGTATTTTTATTTACTAAGAGTTCATTTCCATCTACTGCTTCTTTCAAGATGTCTGTTAAATGAACAGTCACTGGGAATTGTTATATTGCCAATTAAGGACTCAGAGTTCAGGTGGGCAACATGCTGTTGGTGAAGATGAACAGTCAATCACATGCAATGTTAAATTAAAACATCAATAATTAGGGAGGGAGAGAGAAAACAGTACAGATGCTAAGTGAGTAACTTCATGCCTAAAAAGCAACAAGTCTGGGGAGGACCTAGATATAATGGCAAATCAGGACCCCAATATAATGGCAAATCAGGATCCCGATCTATTGTTTGCCTATGCTTATACAGGGATCCCCACAAATAGAGTTTATTGCAGAATTGGGGCCTAAATGAGCTAATAGTGCAATGTTATTTTTAGGGCTGTCAATTAATTGCAGTTAACTCACACAATTAACTAAAAAAAATAATTGCGATTAATTGCAGTTTTAATCGCACTGTTAAATGATAGAATACCAATTGAAATTTATTAAATATTTTGGGATATTTTTCTACATTTTCAAATATATTGATTTCAATTACAATACAGAATACAAGGTGTACAGTCTTCACTTTATATTACTTGTATTACAAATATTTGCACTGTAATATGATAAACAAAATAATATTTTTCAATTCACCTCACACAAGTAAAGCAATGTCTTTATTGGGAAAGTGCAACTTACAAATGTAGATTTTAATTTTGTTACATAAAAACAAAATAATGCAAAACTTTAAAGACTACAATTCCACTCAGTCCTACTTCTTGTTCAGCCAATCGCGAAGACAAACAAATTTGTTTACATTTACAGGAGATAATGCTGCTGGTTTCTTATTTATAATGTCACCTGAAAGTGAGAATAGGTGTTCGCATGGCACTTTTGTAGCCGGCATTGCAAGGTATTTATGTGCCAGATATGCTAAACATTTATATGCCCCTTCATCTTTGGCCACCATTCCAGAGGACATGCTTCCATGCTGATGACGCTCGTTAAAAAAATGTGTTAATTACATTTTGGACTGAACTTCTTCGGGGAGAATAGTATGTCTCCTGCTCTGTTTTTCCCGCATTCTGCCATATATTTCATGTTATGGAGTCTCGGATGATGACCCAGCACATGTTGTTCGTTTTAAGAACACTTTCAGTGCAGATTTGACAAAATGCAAAGAAGGTACCAATGTGCGATTTCCATAGCTACACCACTCAACCCAAGGTTTAAGAATCTGAAGTGCCTTCCAAAATCTGAAAGGGATGAGGTTTGGAACATGCTTTCAGAAATCTTAAAAGAGCAATGCTCCGATGTGGAAACTACAGAACCCAAACCACCAAAAAAGAAAATCAGCCTTCTGCTGGTGGCATCTATCTTAGATGATGAAAATGAACATGTTGGTCAACGCTGCTTTGGCTTGTTATCAAGCAGAACTTGTCATCAGCATGGATGCATGTCCTCTGGAATGGTGGTTGAAGCATGAAGGGACATATGAATCTTTAGCGCATCTGGCATGTAAATATCTTGTGATGCTGGCTACAACCGTGCCATGCAAGCTCCTGTTTTCACTTTCAGGTGACATTGTAAACAAGATCCGGGCAGCATTATTTCCTGCAAATGCAAACAAACTTGTTTGTCTGAGGGATTGGCTGAACAAGTAGGACTGAGTGGACTTGTAGGCTCTAAAGTTTTACATTGTTTTATTTTTGAATGCAGTTTTTTTGTACATTTGCAAGTTCAACTTTCATGATAAAAAGATTGCATTACAATACTTGTATGAGATGAATTGAAAAATACTATTTCTTTTGTTTTTTACAGCACAAATATTTGTAATCAAAAATAAAGTGCGCACTTTGTGTTCTGTGTTGTAATTGAAATCAATATATTTGAAAATGTAGGAAACATCCAAAAACATTTAAATAAAAGGTATTCTATTATTGTTTAACAGTGTGATTAATTGCACTATTAATTGTGATTAATTTTTTTAATCGCGCAATTAATCAAGATTCATTTTTTTCATCGCTTGATAGCCCTAGTTATTTTTCATAGCTTCTGACATACAGGGGAAATGCATTAATCGTTAGAAAACATGAATATAAATCTACGCTGACTGTTGAAATTCATAAAATATAGTGTTCCTTTGGTCCTTGAGGCTGGGCTATGTTTTTAGATGCAGGATGAGATACAATATATTTTGAGCCAATTAACCTTTATATTGCACCTCTAATTTTGTTAAATTCTTTCTTTGCTTGAAAGTCCAATAGTAAACTGAAACATTTTTATTGATTAGAATTCCTTTTGCAGGTCAGTAAGCATAATTTCTAATCAAATCGGAAAACATTTTTCAAGGTGCACTCCACTTTATTAAAGATTCTAGAAACAATTGAGGGAAAGGCAATAACTGATCTCAGTGGTCCAGCAAACATTTACACATGGGAATGGTCCCATTTACTTACTGTGAAAGTTTTCAAGATTGGGTCATAAGGACGTCCATAGTGGGT
>NW_020688046.1:0-6806 GCF_002925995.2 Terrapene triunguis | reverse complement strand
TTATCCAGTTCTCTTTTAAACGCTGTTATAGTCCTAGCCTTCACAACCTCCTCAGGCAAGGAGTTCCACAAGTTGACTGTGCGCTGTGTGAAGAACTTCCTTTTATTTGTTTTAAACCTGCTGCCCATTAATTTCATTTGGTGGTCCCTAGTTCTTATATTATGGGAACAAGTATTTACTTATTTACTTTCTCTATATCACTCATGATTTTATATACCTCTATCATAGCCCCCCTTAGTCGCCACTTTTCCAAGCTGAAAAGTCCTAGCCTCTTTAATCTCTCCTCATGTGGGACTCGTTCCAAACCCCTAATCATTTTAGTTGCCCTTCTCTGAACCTTTTCTAGTGCCAGTATATCTTTTTTGAGATGAGGAGACCACATCTGTATGCAGTATTCAAGATGTGGGCGTACCATGGATTTATATAAGGGCAATAAGATATTCTCCGTCTTATTCTCTATCCCCTTTTTAATGATTCCTAACATCCTGTTTGCTTTTTTGACCACCTCTGCACACTGCGTGGACATCTTCAGAGAACTATCCACGATGACTCCAAGATCTTTTTCCTGATTTGTTGTAGCTAAATTAGCCCCCCATCATATTGTATGTATTGTTGGGGTTATTTTTTCCAATGTGCATTACTTTACATTTATCCACATTACATTTCATTTGCCATTTTGTTGCCCAATCACTTAGTTTTGTGAGATCTTTTTGAAGTTCTTCACAGTCTGCTTTGGTCTTAATTATCTTGAGCAGTTTAGTATCATCTGCAAATTTTGCCACCTCACTTTTTACCCCTTTCTCCAGATCATTTATGAATAAGTTGAATAGGATTGGTCTTAGGACTGACCCTTGGGGAACACGACTAGTTACCCCTCTCCATTCTGAGAATTTACCATTAATTCCTACCCTTTGTTCTCTGTCTTTTAACCAGTTCTCATTCCATGAAAGGACCTTCCCTTTTATCCCATGACAACTTAATTTACGTAAGAGCCTTTGGTGAGGGACCTTGTCAAAGGCTTTCTGGAAATCTAAGTACACTATGTCCACTGGATCCCCCTTGTCCACATGTTTGTTGACCCCTTCAAAGAACTCTAATAGGTTAGTAAGACATGATTTCCCTTTAGAGAAACCATGTTGACTTTTGCCCAACAATTTATGTTCTTCTATGTGTCTGACAATTTTATTCTTTACTGTTGTTTCGACTAATTTGCCCGGTACCGACGTTAGACTTACCGGTCTGTAATTGCCGGGATCACCTCTAGAGCCCTTTTTAAATATTGGCGTTACATTAGCTATCTTCCAGTCATTGGGTACAGAAGCCAATTTAAAGGACAGGTTACAAACCCTAGTTAATAGTTCCGCAATTTCACATTTGAGTTCTTTCAGAACTCTTGGGTGAATGCCATCTGGTCCCGGTGACTTGTTAATGTTAAGTTTATCAATTAATTCCAAAACCTCCTCTAGTGACACTTCAATCTGTGACAGTTCCTCAGATTTGTCACCTACAAAAGCTGGTTCAGGTTTAGGAATCTCCCTAACATCCTCAGCCGTGAAGACTGAAGCAAAGAATTCGTTTAGTTTCTCCGCAATGACTTTATCGTCTTTAAGCGCTCCTTTTGTATCTCGATCATCCAGGGGCCCCACTGGTTGTTTAGCAGGCTTCCTGCTTCTGATGTACTTAAAAACATTTTGTTATTATCTTTGGAGTTTTTGGCTAGCTGTTCTTCAAACTCCTCTTTGGCTTTTCTTATTACATTCTTGCACTTAATTTGGCAGTTTTTATTCTCCTTTCTATTTACCTCACTAGGATTTGACTTCCACTTTTTTAAAGATGCCTTTTTATCTCTCACTGCTTCTTTTACATGGTTGTTAAGCCACAGTGGCTCTTTTTTAGTTCTTTTACTGTGTTTTTTAATTTGGGGTATACATTTAAGTTGGGCCTCTATTATGGTGTCTTTGAAAAGTGTCCATGCAGCTTGCAGGGATTTCACTCTTGTCACTGTACCTTTTAACTTCTGTTTAACTAACCCCCTCATTTTTGCATAGTTCCCCTTTCTGAAGTTAAATGCCACAGTGTTGGGCTGTTGAGATGTTCTTCCCACCACAGGGATGTTGAATGCTATTGTATTATGGTCACTATTTCCAAGCGGTCCTGTTATAGTTACCTCTTGGACCAGCTCCTGCGCTCCACTCAGAACTATATCTAGAGTTGCCTCTCCTGTTGTGGGTTCCCGTACCAGCTGCTCCATGAAGCAGTCATTTAAAGTATTGAGAAATTTTGTCTCTGCATTTCGTCCTGAGGTGACATGTTCCCAGTCAATATGGGGATAATTGAAATCCCCCACTATTATTGGGTTCTTAATTTTGATAGCCTCTCTAATCTCCCTTAGCATTTCATAGTCACTATCACTGTCCTGGCCAGGTGATTGATAATAGATCCCTACTGTTATATTATTATTAGAGCATGAAATTATTATCCATAGAGATTCTATGGAACATGTGGATTCACTTAAGATTTTTACTTCATTTGATTCTACATTTTCTTTCACATATAGTGCCACTCCCTCCTCCCTCCCCGCACGACCTGTTCTGTCCTGTTGCAGTATAATACAAAAATCCCATCTCACACAAATAAGTTGTAGCAAAAGGAAGGAGCACTCGAACTGTATGTTTAGCCACATTAGGGTACTCTTCTATTAGGCTGCTCCAAAAATTATTCAGCGGAAGTTCCTTAAACTTTTGTTTCAAATCAGAGTCAGAAATTAAGTCAATTAGGCTTTCATAATCGCGCGCAGTAAAGCCGACTGGTTTGGCTGTAATTACAAACGGATTTCGAACCCAAGCATTATCATCAGTAGTTGTAGGAAAATATTCTAATAAAGAGGCCTGCAAGTCACGTAAGTGCTGTAAAATGGTGCTGGAAACTTCTTCATGGACTGTAGAATTTATTTCAGTCAGAAATTCATGTACTGTAGGGAAGCAGTCGAAGTTATTCTGTTCTACAGAAGATTCCCAGAATTCCAGTTTCTTTTTTAATGATGAAATTGTATCCATTGTAGTAAAAATGGTCACATTCTTTCCTTGCAGCGACAGATTAATTTCATTTAATTTTGCAAAAATATCTGCAAGATACGCAAGTCTCATTAGCCATGAGGAATTTGTCAGACAGTCATTAAATTTTCATTCTGAATTATCTGAAGTGAAGAATACCAGTAGTTCACTACGAAGCTCAAAAAGCCTCACAAGCACTTTTCCTCTGGAGAGCCACCTCACTTCCGTATGTAAAAGAAGCATTTTGTGCTGACTACCCATTTCCTCACACAACATTTTAAATAACCTGGATTGAAGTGGTTGAGATTTGACAAAATTGATAATTTGTACTGCTTCATCGAGCACAATTTTCAGAGATGCTGGTATTTTTTTAACTGCAAGTGGTTGTCTGTGTAGAACACAAAGGCTCTTTGTGCTTTCTGGTGCCACACTTATGATTCGTGTTACAGCTCCCTTCATCTTCCCGATCATTGCCCGAGCACCATCAGTACATACATCAATACATTTTCCCCAACTAATTTCATGCTTTCTGATAAAATTGTTAATGCAGTTGAATATTTCTTCTCCAGTCATGTTGCTTTGCAGAGATTCACATAAGAGCAGGTTCAAACCAAGTCTCTGGAACATCCCCAGCTGGGATGGGTCATTCAGTTCTTTGTTCAGAGCTTCAGTTTGTAGCAAAGTCCCTCCAGAAGTAAGAAGAAGGATTGAGGACAAGATGGAGGAGATGCAGCTGCCTTTTATAGTCTCTTACCATGTGGCCTCTGCTCTCTTTGTTCCAACCACAAGCTGCCCAGCACATGGCTTGGAAGCCTCACAGTTCTGTCCATAGGCCTGTCCCTGCCTTGTTGAGTGACAAGGTGTATCTGCCTTCTCTCAATGGGTCAGTTGTATCAGCTGATGGTCCTTAGTGGGCAGGGCCGGCTCTGGCTTTTTGGCCGCCCCAAGCAACAACAACAACAAAAAAACGGGGCGGCCAGAACGGCAAAGCAAAGCAAAAAAAACCTGCGGCGCGGCCGGAGCACGGGTGCAGGGGGACCGGCTGGGGGGCGGGGAAGGGGGAGGGAGCGGGCCAGGGCTACAGCAGGGGCGCTGCCACGCGGCCCCTCCCGCTGCGCCGCCTCCTGTCGCCTGCTGCGAGGGCTCCGCTCCGGTCGGCGGGGAGGGAAGGAAGAGGACTGCCCTGCAGGGTGCTCTGGTTCTCCGCGCCGCCGCCCCCTACAGGGCAGCCGGAGTGGAACAAGAAAAAAAAAGAAAGCGGCCGTGCCGCCGTAGGATTGGGCAGAATGCCGCCTCCAACAATCTGCCGCCCCAAGCACCAGTTTGCTCAGCTGGTGCCTGGAGCCGGCCCTGTTAGTGGGCCATCACGCAGGCCAGGCAGAGCTGATGCCAAGTTGTCTGGGGTGTCCCCCAGAAGCACAGCATAAGTTTGAAATACAGACTGGATAGAGCCAATACTTATAACTTTAAATACAAAAATGATACAGGCATCCAGACAGCAAGGGAGGGATCGCTCAGTGGTTTGAGTATTGGCCTGCTAAACTGAGGATTGTGAGTTCAATCCTTGAGGGGGCCACTTAGGGATCTGGGGCAAAATCAGTACTTGGTCCTGCAAGTAAAGGCAGGGGGCTTGTGAAGGACATAAATCCACATGGTGTAGAGGTCAAGTATAGGAGTTTATTACACACAGCGCTGATGGAGTGTCACCTGGCTTATTAGGCTCAGAGACACTGTCAATCAATTGATTACAATGGAATATATAGATTTTCCATGGGCGGGGGAAAGTGACGGGGTAGGCAGTTCCACACCCCGGGATAGGTTTTTCAGCAAGACAAGATAGCACAATAGCCAATGGTTAAAAGGTTACATAATGTCTCCGCCCATGGTCTCAAGTTAACAAGTTAACATTTAATTAATACTTTGATAAAATGTTATTAGTATAAAATATATATGTTGAATTCTGATTTGGGGTCCATAGGAATGGAGCAACTTCTTTGATTGTCCAACAGGTACATTCCTAGGGGTTAAAGCAAAGAAACAGTGAAAGTACATGACAATACAGATTGTCTTCTTTATGTCTTAAGGCAGGGCATTGGTCCCTGGGAAGGGAGGTGGAAGGATGCCATATCTTTATACTGACATATGCCAACTTTTCATAAACTCAAGGTTGGATCTGTGGGAAGACTGTTTCCCTACAGGAGAAACACAATAGGAACAGGGATCCTTTGTTCAATTTGAATCATTGGATGAAACATAATTATTCAGTTATTGCTTCAACATCTGGCATTTCTACTGACCAAGCAGATCTTAGCAAAGGCAATGTTATCTTGTTTACCCCAGCTTTTCTCTTAGCTAATCACTATTGCTAGGCCTCTGGTCTCCAGACCAAACTCTGGACTTTGGGTCTGGAAAAGAGCTGGCACAATCCATATACCAGGTTGTTATATAAAATGCACATGGATTTTAACCCTTCAGCTGGACTTGATGACCTTTCAGGATCCTTTCCAGTTCTATGAGATAGGTATATCTCCATATATGAATAATCATAACCAGCAAATGATAACCTTGTCTTGGACACCTCACACGACAACCTTTGTATGATAGAATCATAGACTTTAAGGTCAGAAGGGACCATTATGATCATCTAGTCTGACCCCCTGCACAACGCAGGCCACAGAATCTCACCCACCCACTCCTGTATCAAACCTGTGTCTGAGCCATTGAAGTCCTCAAATCATGGTTTAAAGACTTCAAGGTGCAGAGAATCCTCCAGCAAGTGACCCGTGCCCCACGCTGCAGAGGAAGGCGAAAACCCTCCAGGGCTTCTGCCAATCTGCCCTGGAGGAAAATTACTTCCCGACCCCAAATATGGCAATCAGCTAAACTCTGAGCATGTGGGCAAGACTCACCAGCCAGCACCTAGGAAAGAATTCTCTGTAGTAACAGATCCCATCACAAGCCATTGGGCATATTTACCGCTAATAGTCAAAGATCAATTAATTGCCAAAATTAGGCTATCCCATCATACCATCCCCTCCATAAACTAATCAAGTTTAGTCTTGAAACCAGATATGTCTTTTGCCCCCACTGCTCCCCTTGGAAGGCTGTTCCAGAACTTCACTCCTCTGATGGTTAGAAACCTTTGTCTAATTTCAAGTCTAAACTTCCTGATGGCCAGTTTGTTCTTGTGTCCACATTGGTACTGAGCTTAAATAATTCCTCTCGCTCCCTGGTATTTATCCCTCTGATATATTTGTAGAGAGCAATCATATCTCCCCTCAGCCTTCTTTTGGTTAGGCTAAACAAGCCAAGCTCTTTGAGTCTCCTTTCATAAGACAGGTTTTCCATTCCTCGGATCATCCTAGTAGCCCTTCTCTGTACCTGTTCCAGTTTGAATTCATCCTTTTTAAACATGGGAGACCAGATATTTGCTGCAAATATATAGCAGTGGTTGCAACGGTGATCTATACGGTTACAGTTTATGTTAATAACGTCACACTGTTATTATAGTCAGCGGTAACGCGAGGAGCCTGAGGGCCCGTCTCCTGGAAGACATTAGCTTCAGCAGTGAGCGTACAGCTTGAGGCCTATGAACAGCCCAACGGAAACCCAAGTATTGGGGAGCTGAAAATAGAGGGTTTAAGGGGAAATTCTGACCACAGACACAACCAACCCCCAGAGCGTCATGGCAATGAACTGACGTCTATAACAGGGACATGAGCTACATCCGCAGACACCTAAACACAAGCGGCC
>NW_020688045.1:0-8659 GCF_002925995.2 Terrapene triunguis | reverse complement strand
GCGGGGCGGCTCCCCGCGCTCTCCTTGCCGCCGAGCCCGGCCCCTTCCAATCGGCCCAGCGACCGGCATTTTCTGTCGGTAAAATCACACCCCTCCACCCTCACCTTTAAGGATTACACTGTTCGCGTCCCCTTTAAGAGCCCTTTGCTCTAATTGGGTGAGATCTCACGGCTCTGCAGCGTGATTGGCCGTGGCGCTGTGCAGTCCCCGCCCCCTTGTAGTCATTGGGCGGAGGCGGGCGACGTCGCTGGCTGGGTGCGGGGCCGGCAAGATGGCGGCGGAGCAGTTGAGCGGCATCCCTAGCGTGGACATCGACCCCGACGGCGTCTTCAAGTACGTGCTGATCCGCGTGCGGCCGGCGGGGGGCCATGGGCCCGCCAGGGAGATCGTGCGGGGCCACGCCTGGGCCGAGTACCACGGTGAGGGGCGGGGCCGCGTGCCGCGGTGAGGGGCGGGGCTGTCAGTGAGCTCGTGGACCCCGCCTGGGGCCTGCCCCGGCCCGCCCGCTGTGCTCGGGGTGAGCAGAGCCTGGCTGTGACTTGGCAGTTGCCCGGGGCTGGGGCCCGCCCTCAGGCTGGTGCCAGGGCAGGTTAGGGTTGTGACTGGCACCCAGCGCAGCGCAGGCAGGACTCCTGGGTTCCAGGCCTGGCTCCGCTCGAGCTCCCCTTGGCCCTGTGCCTCTGGGTTCCCATTTGTAATGCGGGGCGAGTGACTGGGTCCTGGGGGCTGCGTTCAGTGATGTGGGCCAGGCGCGGGAGAGGAGCAGTGTCTCCTCCGCGGGGCCAGTGGCTGCCCCAGGGCCCCACGTAGGTGCCCAAGGGATGTAGCTCAATGCTGAGGCTGCCGTCAGGGTTCCCAAAGGGCCGCACTTAGCTCTGAGTGCAGCAAACTGATCACGATTTGCCTTGTAATGGTACCTGCCTAGTGTATGGAGGGATCCCCCACCGCTGCAGCTGAATACAAATAGTTGCAAATGGTGCTGTTGATAACTGAGCAGAAAGTTCATCTCGAGTTCGATGGGCTGGGATTCTTTCCAACTATTGGAAATCCTAGGAGCAGTCTGTTCAGATCTGGATCCATAGTAACTGCGTCTGGAGATGGGAAATGGGACCCATAGTGGTGAGCCATCAGATTGTGGTTCCTACCAATCCTGTATCCCTTTAACTGTGGGTAGAGTTGGAGCATGTCTTTAAGCTGCACTTGTATGTGTGGGGTAGGTAGCACATGTGTGAATTCTATGTTCCATATATTACACATGGACCAAGAATATCCCCAGGGAAGGAACTTTAATAGACTTTTGTTTACATTCATCCTACAATGTCTCCCACCGTAGCTGATATTTATGACAAGACTGCGGCAGAAATCGAGAAGCAAGGCTACGACTGCGAGTGCTTGGGCGGGGGCAGGATCTCCCACCAGAGCAAGGAGAAGAAGATCCACGTTTATGGATATTCTGTGGTAAACAAGGAGCCATGGGAGGGTGCTCTTGGTTTGATTGAGAAACTTGTAACCAGTCTTGAAGGGAGTGGGTGGAGAGGGGTTCTTTTCACCTATGCTGGTATCTTTGCTGTCTGAGCAACAGCACCAGCCTGGAACCCCCCGCACTCACAGCCCGTGCAGTTTTGACATGGAAGCCGGCATCTTACCACTGTCTAATGGGTATAAGGTAGTGAAGCTTTAAAGTTATTGACTTATTAGTTAGGCTGGTAACCAATAGCCCTTCCTGAAGGCTGGGGCTGTAAGACCAAAAAAACATCATAGTGTGGGGTTGCATCCCTGACTATCATGGTCAACAGCCATTGATGGACCGATCCTCCATGAACTTATCTCCTTTTGGGAACCCACTTATACTTTTGACCTTCACTATACACAGCCCATGGCAAGGAGTTCCACGGGGGGTGTGTGTGGGGGGGTGTTTAAACCTGCTGCCTGTTAACCTGCTGTAGTCTAATGCCTGGTCTAAACACAGTTTTTGTACCAGTATAACTGTGTCAGTTAGGGGTGTAACTTTTCTACTGATCTAGTTAAGCTTGTACACCCTTTATTGCTTTAACTACATTAGTATAGTTAAAGCAGTACAATCCCCCTGATATGAATGCAGAAATGTCTGTATAAAGGTGCCTTATCCTTGTATAGCTTATTCACCATGGGAATAGCTATCCCAGTACAAGCACATCTATGCTGGTGTGACCGTGTTCCTCTTGGGGGATTGTTTCTTTAACTGTACCCACCTAATTAAGGCTTGTGCTTGTGGCTGCTTCCATTTTGAGAGCAAAAGCCAAACAGGCAAAGAAAGAAGCCGAATTGAAATAAATTCATGGACTGCTGCTCGTCACACTGGGCACAGAGCAGTAGGTGTTGCCAAGGAGCAGTTCAAAGGGCTAACAGTGACCACATGACACTGTTTGTTCTTGGAGCAGAGAGAACTGTATGGGTCCCACCCAGCTCTGGGAAATAGTTTAATCTCCCTCCTGCGACTTATTCTCCACCTTCTCCCTTCACTGCCTCTGCCAGAAACACTCTAGAGCCCCAGACCTGCCCTAGATAAACCCAGTAAGAGAGAGGTACCTTGTGTGGCCCAAAGATGCCACCACTCTCCAGAGTCTTCCCAACTCTAATCTCCTCTAGGAGCAGGGACAAGGTGGGGCCAGGACTGCCCTGCCCTGATGCTCCAGTTCTGGGCACCTGGTGCCAAGCTGCAGTGTGTTCAGTGTGGATTGTTGCCAGGTGTAGATGGGAGTCATTTGGGAGTTTTAGGCAAAGCGCTGGTGGCCTCTTCCATACCCAGATCATCCTCTCGGCTTCTCTTAGTGCTCAGGGCTCTGTCCCCAGGACTCTTCCTGAGCCCTTCGCAGTTCACAGCGCTGCCTTTTTCCTCTTCCAGGGCTTTGGTCGAGCAAAACACTCTGTGTCCACAAAGATACTGAAAGACGAGTATCCAGACTATGCGGTCACCTGGGCTGATGAAGGCTATTGACCTGGCTGTACTCCTACGGCAGCAGACATCACTCCCTTTTCCTAGGACTGAGAAGCCCAAGTCGTTGGCTGGGCTTGTGGGAGCAGAACCTGCACTGGCCAGTGCTCTGGAGCTGCCTGGGCTCCACTATTTCCTTGTGTCTGAAGCTTCATGGAGGATGCGAGTTCATTCTGCTGGGAAGCTTCTGACAGGAGAGGGACAAGCCTGGAGCATGGGGAATTCACCAGCCTCCACACCCTTCGGATCCAGGAATTGTCTCAGCGCTGGAGTCTTGAGCTGCATCTGCCGAAGGTGGAAATCCTGGCCCCAGTGAAACTGGGGGGGTTGCCATTGATCTCAGGGAGCCAGGACTTCTCCCTGAATGTTTACAGTGAAAATTAAACAGTATCTTTACATTTACAATAGTCTAAATAGTCTGATTTACAATAGTCTAAAGCAGGGGTAGGCAACCTATGGCACGCGTGCCGATTTTCAGTGTCACTCACATTGCCCGGGTCCTGGCCACCAGTCCGGGGGGCTCTGCATTTTAGTTTAATTTTAAATGAAGCGTCTTAAACATTTTTAAAACCTTATTTACTTTACATACAACAATAGTTTAGTTATATATTATAGACTTATAGAAAGAGACCTTCTAAAAACGTTAAAATGTATTACTGGCATATGAAACCTTAAATTACAGTGAATAAATGAAGACTCGGCACACCACTTCTGAAAGGTTGCTGACCCCTGGTCTAAAGCATCTTCAATAGGCATTCCATTGCAAACATTTCGAGCGTTACCAGTTAATTTCGCAGTCAGGGTAGGAACTATTATCAGGGATTTCATGTATTATACACAGCCTTTCAAAGGTAGTCAGATATGCAGCAATATCATCGTCCTCACTGTATGCAGGACGTAAGTGTTCCCACTTATGGATTTTTTGGAGTGATGGGAGTCATTGGGGTCGGGGGGTTCTGGTTCTGCTTTAGCAGGTCCAGTTGGTGTGTTCACACTCTCGCTCTCTTTCTTCTTTCGCTCTTTCTTTTATCTCTGGTTCTTTCAGTTGCAATAATCTCTGGTGCTCACTCACTTTTCTACAACCTGCAGCCTAAAAAGCTCCAACTTCGCAATCGCTTCACTGCTTTCACTCGTTTTCCTGTTCCTACTTCCCTTTCCCGAAATAAGCAAACAGAAAATAACAAAACTGTGACCTCCTCCTGGCTGTTCTTAGCCACTGCACTTAAGACTCACTTAAAATCACAAATATCAGTGCTTAAAGTGTGAACTTCACTTGGAGTAACAAGCTGCACATACACCCTGCTCGCCGCACCACTGTGACATTATGGTGTTATCTCAACTGGTGATCTGCAATCCTTGACTGTGGGAGCCAGCCTTACCCTGCTCTGCTGTGAGAACCCCCACTCCTGGGCTGTTCACGCACAGCCTCTAGCATGTAAGCTGCTTGGATTGTGCAACCGAATAACACTAGCCAATATCTCTGGTCCAAAACACAACCCTAAGAACCTCTGTCTTGCAGGGTCCAGTTATGCCCTCTGGATGATGCAAGCTTATATGAGTTCGTCAATTTAACAAAAAATTGATATCCCAAGGGGAGTCTCTGAGGCTTCAAACCAAACACACTGCTTCAGGTAGAATAAACCAACAGATTTATTAACTAGAAAGGTAGATTTTAAGTGATTATAAGTCAAAGCACAAGAAGTCAGATTTGGTTAATGAAATAAAAGCAAAATGCATTCTAAGTTGATCTAACACTTTCAGTGCCCTTACAAACTTAGATGCGTCTCACTATAGGCTGGCTGGTTCAGCCACGCTCTCCCCTTTGATCAGCGCTTCAGTCACTTGGTGGTGATGTCTGTAGATAGAAGTGGAAGAGAATGGCAAACGTCTCTCCCTTTTATCATGTTCTTTCTTCCCTCTTGGCTTTGCCCTCTTCCCCCCCCCCCCCCCCACACACCTTCAGAGTCAGGTGAGCATTACCTCATCGCAGTCCAAAACTGACCAAAGGAAGGGGGGTAATTCACTCAGAGTCTAACAGATCCTTTTGTTGCTGCCTAGGCCAGCATCCTTTGTTCCTGTGAGGCTGGGCTGGGTTTGTCTCATACCTGCCCTGATGAGGTGTGAACTGCCTCTCTGCTCTTGGAGAGTTTTTGTCTGCGCTTATTTTAAGCCATGAGGATACATTTTCAGCATCATAACTATATACATGAAATTATAACCTATAACATTACTATAACAACAATGCTCAGTGCATCATGAGCCTTCTGAAGACACCCAACAAGACAAACTTTGCATTGGATACCACACAATTACTTTACAAGGATGAATATGGGGGTGCTAGGTGTTTCCCCGAGGTACAGAGTGTCACATCCCCCTACCGGACCCTCTGCCCCTTGTCTGATTGGGGGAACCTGAAAAAGGACTGTAACTTGGCCTCCAGATCCCCAGATTGCCTAATAAGGCCACCCCAGAACTTTGGGGACTGGGGCTGCATCTGCAGCCTGCCCACTAGGCCTGCTGGCCTCTACATGAGCCCCACTACACCCTACAAACATCTGCACTTGCTTGGTGCCTGTGTTGTTGCAAGGTTGGAGTTCCCACATACCCAAGCTCTGCCTCTAGGCCTGTGCCCTGCTGCTTCCCTCCAGGCGTCCATCCACCCGCCTGCCACCTACATCCCAGAGCAATTCACAAAGCATGGGTGGAGCCTGACCCGGAAGGCATGCTCAGAGGTTGGCCCCTACTGGCTTGGATCCAGTTCAAAATCTGGTTGAGGAACTGCTGCTGCCCTTCAAACTTCTAGCCCAAAGGTTTGAGCACTCTGTGGAGGTGTGGGAGACCCAGCTCAATTCCCCAGTCTGCCTGATGGGGGCAGAGGGTATGAATAGGGGTCTCCCACCTCTCAGCAGAGTGCTCGCACCACTGGGGTTAGTCTGACATGGGCTCTGTCAGTCTGCTATTCTACTGGGGAGAACATAAGTCACGGAGGTCACGAATCTATGACTTCTAGCAACCTCCGTGACTTCAGCGGTGGGGAGCTGTGGGATATACCGCCGCCTGTGGTGGGGTACCCCACAGCTCCCAGCCGCTGGTGGCGGGGGAACCCCTGAGCTCCTGGGCAGTGGGGGGGGGGCAACCCCCGAGCCCCTGGCAAGCTCGCAGGCCACCCCTGATCTTCCTGCCACCATGGGCCCCCGGAGCTGCTGATGGTGGGGGCATCCCACAGCTCCTGGCCCCCATGGGCAGCGGGGGACCCCTGGAGCTACAGGTGGCAGGGGGACCCCGCAGCCCCCAGCTGCTGCAGGTGGCTCCTAGGCCCTGCGCAGCTGCCCCCCTTCAGGCAATGTGGGGATCCGCAGATCCCCATTTTGTCAGGGATATTTTTAGTAAAAGTCACCAACAGGTCACGGCCAGGGCCGATGAGAGTGGGGGGAAAACTGGTACAAATTACCGGGTCCGGCGGTCCGGAAGGAGGCCCGGCTTCCCCCTCCCCCCCGCCCCGTTGGCCCTGTTTAGTTGGTCTGCCCTTGCTGGGGGGCCCGAAAAAAATTTTCACCAGGCCCTGAACCCGCTCTTGGCGGCCTCTGTCACGGCTTCTGTGAATTTTTCTGTTTTGCCCGTGACCTGTCGGTGACTTTTACTAAAAATATCCAGGACAAAATCTTAGCCTCACTGCTGATTGATGGGAGCAGGGCACTGGGCACAGGGTCTCCCACTTGGTGGGCGTGCCCTCACCACTGGGCTCCAGAGTCACTGGCGTCATCTATCCTCAGTGGCACAAGAGGTGAAACCGGGGAGCCCCTCCCCGTAGCTCAGTGATTAGAGCATGCACAGGCACCGGCTTTCCAAAGTGCCAGGAGTGCTCAATCCCCAGCTCTGCCCAGGCCATGCCCCCCACTGCACCCCTTCCCCCAAGGCCCCACTCCTGCTTCACCCCCTCCCTCGAGTGCGCCGCTCTTCCCCCTCTCCCCAGAGCCTCCTGCCTGCATGCTGTGAAACAGCTGATCGTGGGAGGTGCTGATCCATGGGGCTTGGGAGGAAGCTGATGGGGGGCTGCCGGTGGGTGCTCAGCACCCACCATTTTTTCCCCATGGGTGCTCCAGCCCTGGAGCACCCATGGAGTCTGCGCCTAGGAGAGCATGCTCCTGAGCAGTCCCTCTTCAAATCCTTTCTCCCCACAGGCAGAACCTGGGTCTCCCACAGCCCCACTGAGTGCGCTAGACGTTACAACATGGCTCCCCCTCCTCTGCCACGGCCATTTGTGTGGTGTGGGTGAGGCCGGCCCCGTCTCATTCCTGCAACAAATGTCTGCGGCTCAGAAGCCCCCTGACTTGCGCTGATCGCTAAGCAGCAATAGGCCCAGACCTAGGCTTCTAGCTAGGGGTGGGGGAGCGGGAGGAGGACTAGGATGCTCTCATTGGCTAGTTTAGGATGCTCTGCACCTAGCTTGCTGGCTTTGTGGATCCCACTTAAGGCACCTGCCTCCCCGCACTCAGTGTATAGAGCCTGGCTGCTTAACTCAGCCTTTGGGGATCGCCGTGGTGTGCCTGTGATTTTTCTAGGCACCTAAGAGTTGGTGGTGTAATGCTCAGCATGGCAAGGCCTGAGTCCCTTTGGAGATCTGGGCCTGAGTGCTTGGGAAGCTCCCTAACCCCTTTAACTGTGCTTGTTCCTAAGCCAGACGCAACAATTTCAAACAAACCGCAACTGGCCAAGCAAAGCTGGGGAACTGCAAATGGCCCTGGTAGCCTCCCCTGTAAAACGAGGTCCTTATTAGCCCCGGGGACACCAGCACTGATTTTGAATGGTCAGGTAGAGCACTGGATGTGCTGCACGTACTGCCCTGTTATTCAGGCCTCTGCTACGCGGCTCTGAGCAGGAAATTGCTGCTTAACATTTAATCAAGACTCCCTCTGTCTTGCCCTGGGCACAGATTATTCCTGGATATTGCAGGTTTGTACATGTCCTGGCAGGAGTTTTAGAGGTCACCTTGGAATTCAGAGGCAGTGATCTCCCTGCAAAACACAGGAGCACGTGGCCTACACTGAAGGGGAAGAAGTGAGAACATTTATGTTTTTTTTAACAGTTGACTACAGGGAGTTCTGAGGCAAAGCACAAGAGTTAGGTACTGCACAACATTTTAATTAAAAAATTAGAATGATATAAAATGAATTAAATTGATGAAAAATTGGCTAACTGATGATAGGTTTCAAAATATAATTGTAAAGGGGGAATTGTCATTGAGCAGGTGCGTTTCCAGTGGGGTCCTATGGGAATCCATTCCTGGACCTACACTAGTCAACATTTTTATCAATGACTTGTAAGAAAACATAAAACCATCACGATTAAGTGTGCAGCTGACACACAAATTGGGGGAGTGGTAAATAACGAAGAGCCAGCAGGTCACTGATTCAGCGCGATCTCGATTGCTTGGTAAACTGAGCGCAATCAAACAATGTGCATTTTAATCTGGCTAAGTGTAAATGGAGACACTGAGGAACGAAGAGTGCAGGCCATAGTTATAGAACGAGGGAAGCAGGGACTCTGAAAAAGATTTGGTGGTCGTGGTGAACTCGAGCTTCCAGTGTGACGCTGGCCAAAAGAGCGAATGTTAGGCTGGGATACATAACTGTGAGTCGGAGCCAGGGCCGGCTCTGGCTTTTTGGCCGCCCCAAGCAAAAAAAA
>NW_020688044.1:0-8492 GCF_002925995.2 Terrapene triunguis | reverse complement strand
AGACGAGTGGCCGGACCCAAAGGGAGGCGTTGGGTGAGCTCGGTCACGGTCTCTTCTGGTTGACTTTCGGTGGGGCACATCGAGCACAGATTGTGCCCGGGCCGGTGACGCCTTTTTCTCTTGGGACGCTGAGACCAAAGTCTGTTATTTCCCCAAATTCTTGAGACTCCATTCGGAGCCTCTCGCCTGCCGGCCTGGAAGGATCCGATTTTATCGGTCAACGTTGGTAAAGGTCCATGTCGCCACACCCAGACCAACCCACGGACAAAGATCTCCACCTGTGACAATGGACACTTACAGGTGGGCAATGCACAAGACAGCTGCTTGAGGACTGAGCAGCGGCTGATTCCACGCTCCGCGCCTTGGCCCTGCGATGGTGAGACCGTTTGTGCTTCAGCGGCTCCACAGCTTTCACTTTTTGAATCTCAGCGTCAATAATTATCGTCTGGTGGCCCATTATTTTGCACAACTGTGAACGTTAAAATTGATAAACATCGAAAAAAAGACTTCAAGCCCCGTCATGTCGTGGACCTGTGAAAACGTAACGTGATAAAACTCGAATAAAAGGCTTCAAACTAATCAGCGATATTATCTGTCACCAGGAATTGAGTTCTGCCAAGGCTGCTGCTTAGATACCTAACAACTGTTTCCGACTGAGCAAAAGAATTGTGTTTACCAAATTCTGGAGCCTGCAGGTTATTACTAAATAACCCCGAGAGTTGATAATTGGGCAGAGTGAGAAGCCGTGGAAGGAGGTGTTTTGAGACAGGCCAATTACAAATATTAAGAATCAGAAATCCAATTAAACCCACTATTTCTTTGTGAACCAATTTTTAGCCCCTGCTTCTTTCCAGGTTCTAACCAGCTGATGATTAACAGGACAACGGCTTAGTTATTTCAGATACGACAGTGTTTTCATCTCCCAATATGCAGAAACAGAAAATAACACAATAAAAAAAATTCACTGTACACAAAAAGCTAAACACACAGAAAATAACATAATATACGCACAGACACACAACGTGCACACACAACAACTAAACAAACATCTACAATACGTACAAAACATTCACAGTACACAAAATACCTAAACACACAAACAGAAATAATGCAGTACACGCACAAGGCATACACAGTACATGTACACACACACACTCACACACAGAACAACAGGCATGTGTAGCCCAGGCTAACAGCATGGCACAAAATCGGATGCAATGGCGGTGATCGTCCTCTCTCCAATGTTAAAGTCTTGGCGGGGAAGGGTTGTTCCTTGTGTTGGCTTCTTCTTGATTCTTTCGTGTTCTTCTTTCCTGTCGGTTGTAGTTTGCTTGTAAACAGGACCCGCCGATGTGCGGACGACGGGCATGCGTGGGTTACACACTTCCGAGTTTTTAAATGCTCTTTTCCTTTCTATTTCCATGAAATTAGGAGCACAAACGTGTAAATGTACGTTCCCATCTCGGGACAAAGCGTGTCGGCCGCACTTACAGGATGGGGGACTCTCTCCTGGGGGGCAGTGACTCTGAAAGAGATTTGGGGGTCACGGTGGAAAATCAGCTGAACCTGAGCTCCCAGTGGGACGCTGTGGCCAAAAGGCCTAATGCGATCCTGGGCTGTATAAACAGGGGAGTGTGGAGCAGGGGCAGAGAGGTGATTTTACCTCTATATTGGGCACTGGGGCGACCACTGCGGGAATCCTGGGTCCAGTTCTGATGCCCACACTGCAGGAAGGATGGTGATAAATTGGAGAGGGGTCAGAGAAGAGCTACAAGAACGATTCAAGGATTAGAAAAAATTGCCTTGTCGTGCGATACTCCAGGAGCTCGATCTATTCAGCTTAACCAAGAGAAGGTTCGGGGTGACCTGATCCCAGTCTGTCAGTACCAGGGCCGGCTCTAGGCACCAGCAAAACAAGCTGGTGCTTGGGGCTGTACATTTTTAGGGGCGGCATGGCCGGAGCCAGAATGCCGCCCCTAAAAATGTGCCCCGGCTGCCCTAGCTCACCTCCGCTGCTGCTGCCGCTCGCGCGCCGCTACTCACCCTCCCTCCCAGGCTCTCAAACCTGGGAGGGAGGGGGAGATCCCGGGCGGCCGTGGCGCGCGAAACAGCCGATTCGCGCACCGCTGCTCCCCCTCCCTCCCAGGCTCTCAAGCCTGGGAGGGGGGGGGAGACTCCGAGTGGCCGCGGCGCGAGCGCCGCTTCTCCCCCTCCCTCCCTCCTAGGCTTGAGAGCCTGGGGGGAGGAGGCAGGGCTGGGGATTTGGGGAAGGGGCGGAGTTGAGGCGGGGCCGGGAGTGGGGTAATTAAAAAACGGGGGGGGGGGGCGGCCAAAATTGTTTTTGCTTTGGGCGGCAAAAATCCTAGAGCCGGCCCTGGTCAGTACCTACATGGGGAACAAAGATTTAATAATGGGCTCTTCAGTCTAGCAGAGGAAGGTGTAACCCCATCCAATGGCTGGACAAAGTCACATTGGAAATATGGTGTAAATTTTTAACGGTGAGGGTAACTAACCACCAGGCGAGGGTCACAGTGGATTCTCCAACATTGATAATATTTAACTCAAAATTGGATGTTTTTCTCAGAGATCTGCTGTAGGAATTATTGCAGGGCAGGTCTCTGGCCTGACCTCTGCAGGAGGTCAGACTATGTAATCGCAGGGTTTTCTTCTGGCCTTGGAGTCTAGGGAGCTGGGAATTTCAGGCTTGTGGAGATTCAAAGTTGTCGGTTGTCGCTCTTCCCTAGGCTCCATGCCAGCGAGGTTGACACCTTCAGCTCCTGAATAATGCAGTTTGTTCACTGAGTGCACAACAGACATTCGTTGGTCTTTGTGCAGCAGGAAGATCCCAGATAACCTTTTCAAGTTGGAGTTCACCTTCTTCTTTTTGTTCGGTTCCTTGCCTGAGCGGTTCCTTCCATCTCAACGGGAAATGAAATCCTGCTTTCAGAGAGCCCAAGTGCCTCTGTCCTTTTCAGTTCTCAAAACAGTCTTTTCACATTCAATCCCTCTCCTGAAGCCATGAGCTTAAACAACTAAAAAGTTCTTGATTCTTGTACCAGGTTTTGGAGACAAGCTCGTCTTCTGGGGTTGGCTGAGGGTTTGCTTGCGCACTGCCAGTAGTTAGTTCATTCCCTGTTAATATAAATATTCTGTACTTAAATGGCTTCTTACGAGGGAGATTTGGGTTACATAATAGCAACAACTTTCTGACTATCAGGGTAGTTGAGCTCCAGAATCAGCTTCCGAGGGAGCTGTAAATTTTTAAGAACAGGTCGGACAAGCACCCATCTGGGATGGTCTCAGTTTACTTGGCTTGACTAGGTGACCTCTTGAGGGTTCCTTCTAGCCCCACATTTTCTACGATTCTGTGGTTAGTAATTTGTTGATAGCATTGAAAAAAAACTTCCTATATTTGTATACAAAACATTTTCCTTTTCATATAACAACAATAAGGGGCAGTTATGATACAAAGGCTTGCGTTTGGATACAACATACACAACTATACAATATAAACAAATCTACATTTTAAAAGGCATTTGGTGCCACCTTAAAGCGTTTGAGAAAGAAGACCGAAACGTGAGCTGAAAGTAACCAATGTGTTCTGCGAGGCTTTTCTCACCATAAACATTCGCTGCGTTTAAAGAATGAAGACTTGAGCGCAGTTGCAGAGGAAATCAGTTTCAATCGGGAGATTTCTAGAATTGAAATGGGTTTGAATGAAGATTTTTCTTTGCAAAGAGGTGGGGGTAAGATGCCCACTTTTATTACTTGGTTTATAGCTCTGAGAACTCACACGGAGCATTATTAGTTTTTGAAATGTTCTGACTCAAACGTCCTTGCATTCTTTTACAAAACCAGGACTCTTTGGCAAACATCAGTGTCTTAGAACATAAGAACGGCCAGACTGGGTCAGAGCAAAGGTCCATCTAGCCCAGTGTCCTGTCTTCGGACAGTGGCCAATGCCAGGTGCTTCAGAGGGAATGAACAGAACAGGGAATCATCCAGTGATCCATCCCCTGTCGCCAATTCCCAGCTTCTGGCAAAATCTGTCTTCTTGAGATAAAGAGAATATCTTTACCATCTTATATGTGCGGAATGTGTCCTATTCTTTGATAAGACCCAGCGATTGTATGGCTTGCTCTTTGACCCAGTGTGGTTTAGATTTGCAACTGACCCTTTGCAGGAAAGAAGAACAAAGGAGAAGATAGGCGGAACATTTTTTGGCTGTTTGAAATAGACCAAGACAAAGCAAACCACCAGAAACATACGAGGAAGACCTACTGTGAGAGGTTTGTGAGAGGTTGATACTGATTTAGGAGATATTACAATGGAAGAAATTAGAAAAGCAATCAGTACACTTGGAAATGGGAGAGCAGCGGGAAAGGGTAACATCTCTGGAGAGAGGCATGTAACGAAACAGCCCTCCAGATTTTCCTTGTGGTTTTGGGTAGAAGGTTCCTAGATTCTCGGGCCAGAATGTGCCATTGTGAGAGGCAGCTTCCCCACCCCAGAACGAAGAACCCAACCCAGCAGAAGAGAGGCCTTCTCGTAAAATTGTCAAAGAACCTTACCCGCTGCCGTGGTTGGAGAGGGACGACATTATGATCAGAGCCTGGGGAAATTGCGTACAACCGCATCCTGGGCCATGTCAGCAAACAGACAGACCTGCAACGTAGAGAGGACCACGCAGGTTTCAGACCTCTGAGATCCTATTCAGGCTGTATTGCTGTTCTCAGGGATGCTGTAGAACAAAGTGGGAGGGGGAAACCCACCCCTCCTGATACATTTTATAGCTTTCCAGAAGACTTTTGACAGCGTACACAGAGACAGTGTCTGGAAACGTATAGAGACAAGCTGGGGGAGGTGAGATCTTTTAGTGGGCCAACTTCTGTTGGTGAGAGAGACAAGCTTCTGAGCTTCCACAGAGCTCTTTGGGTCAGCTAAATACAAGGTGGAACAGACTGCTTAGGGTAAGTAGTTAACACATCTTTCAAGGGACCGTTCAAGGGAAGTGGCCAGTTAACACCCCTCCAGTTGTAGGGGGGAGGGGTGAAAGAAGAGGCTTACAGATCATTGTAATAAGCCATAAATCCAGTGTCTCTGGTCAGTCCATGGTTTCGGTGTCCAGCAGAGTTATGGATTTAAGCTCCCAGGCTCATCTTTTGAAAGTTTTCTGCAAGTTTCCTGTGAGGCTGAGGACTGAGAGGTCAGGTATGGAGCGATCACTTTGTGAAACATGTTCACCCACAGGTGATGACGTGTTTTTCTCTTTGATCATTTTCCTGTGTGAGTTCATTTGAGAGTGGAGTGATTGTCAGGTTTCACCCACATAGTTGTTGTCAGGTGTGACGGACTCACAGGACTCGTGCTCTCTCGGCTCCGTATGGTCCCTGGGGAGCCCCCTTCAGAGCCACAGCCCTTCTCGGGGGCCCACTCTCTTGGGGGTTAAGCCGTTGGCCCCTCCGCCTCCTGGAACCGCACCCCTCCGAGCTTTCAGCACGCCTGTCGCTCGCCTGGGCCCCCTCAGGGAGTCCACTCGCTCTGGCCCCCCGGGGCCTCCATGGCCAGAGGGAATAATGCAACCCTGATCTCTAGACCAGAGCGACTCTCAGACAGCGTAAAACAGGAGGTTTAGTGAACGTCTGAACCCAGCACAGGAAACTCTCTGGGCCCTCGGGCCTAGCAACTCTCAGCACATCTAGTTCTCCCCTGCATCCAGGGGGGCTCTGGCTGCTCTCTCTCCCCAGCCCAGAGACCCCCTCCTTCCTGCCGAGGCATCATATATCACCAGCCCCAACAGCTCCTCCCCTGTCCTTTGTCTTCCGGCCCAGGTAAACAGGTCGCTGGGGCCCTCTCTCTTCCATCCTTTGTACCCTTCTGGCTGGAACTGCTTGGTCAGGTCACCGGGGTCCTCTCTCCTCAGCTCTTTGTCCTCCCACTGGCCAGAACCAGCTGTGACTTCCGAGCTGAGCCTCCCAGTCACCAGGTCACTAGTTGTTAGGGATCCCCCTCTCCAGGCCATTGTCTGGGGGTCCCGGCTGCCAGGCGAGGTCACACCTGGTCCTCTGCAACAACAAACCCTCTCCCACCACCTTGTTAAATGTGCAGCACACAGGGAAACTGAGGCACGCACATGCTATTCATGTAAAACACTGCAATAATCCCCAACTTCGTCACATTGGGGCATTTAGTGCACTGGCGGAGGTACACCACGTGTGATACGCAGGTGTAGGACCCATGGATCTTGAAAGGGTTGATCATTGTAGCAGTGGAGATGTGTCTGCAGGTTTTGCATCCGTTGTTCTGGCAGGGTCTGGTGCCACTTTGAGTTGGTGGGTCCTGGTCTGTGGGGAGCTTCTGATGATGGGCTTGGAGCAGTTGGGGGTTGTTTGAAGGCCAGAAGATGGGGTCTGGGAAAGATTTCTTTCAGATTGGGGTTCCCACTGAATATGGGTTGTAATTGGTTGATGATACCCTGGATGGGTTCCAGTGGGGGGGGGGAGGTTTTATTTCTGTATTGAAGCAGATTCTCTTGGGACATTTGGGTGACCTGTCCCATGATGTGATCTACTTCTCTGGTGGAGTGTCTTTTGGTTTGGTGAAGGTGGTTTTGAATTGAATCTGTTAGAGTGTGCATCCAGTTCTCCTCGGAGCGCATTCTGTGGTATCTGAGTGCCTGCCTGTAGATAACAGATTTCTTGGTGTGTTTGGGCTGGTTACAGGATCTATGAAGGTAGGTGTGGTGAGCTGTGGGTCTCTTGTGTATTGTTGTCTGTAGGGTCCCATTGTTGAAGCTAATTGTGGTGTCCATGAAGTGGATGCCGGTGCAGGAGTGTTTTAGAGAGAGTTTACTGGAGGGGTGGTGGTTGTTGAAGTTGTGGTGGAAATCACTGAGGGAGTTTAGGTCGTCTGTCCGGAGGATGAAAATACCACCGAGGTATCTCAGGTATATCATTGGGTTTGTGGTGCATTTGGAAAATTATGGCATTCCCTGGAATACCAGAAAAAAGAATTGGACTCATCAGGGATCTGTATGACTATGCTGAATGTGCAGCCAGAGACGGTGGCGACGTCAGGCAATGGTTTGTCTTGACAACAGGAGCCAGACGAGTGTGCGTTGTTCACATTGGTCACTGACTCCATCGTAAATGAAGGACCCGCAGGACCCAACGGAGGAATTTTATGGACAAATGAGAAAGCACCGTTGGCTGACCTCATTTTTGCGGATGTCATCGTGCTGCTTAGTTCAACACACCGACCGCTTAAAAGAAGGAAAGAGCCAACTCTTGGCAGACCCAGCAAAACACGTTGGTTTGTTTATCAAGAAGTGGAAGACAAAATATACGGCCCTCAATCTCCCGCAAACAACCAGCAGAGTAGACGGAGACACACTCACAGAAGAAAGTCCTTTTAATGATGGTGAAACCGTGCTAGACGTTGAAAAACGAAGATCTAAAGTGGCAAGGAACTTTCATTCACTTGAAAAGATCGGGAAAGGTAGCATGATTGGCCCTGGCACTGCAATATGATTTCTTTAACACCAGCATCACGTCTGTCCTCCTTTCCATGTAGAGTCATGGAAATCTACAACAAATGAATAAGAAGATCAACTCATTCCAAAGTAAAGGTCTGTGGGAGACCTTCAGAGTCCAGGGGAAAGAGTTTCTTGCAACATCCAAAAGTCTAAGTACAACAAGCCAACCTGAAGCCGGGTCAAAAGACGATGGATGTGTGTTCAGGACGCCACCAAAACGACTTCTCCATCGTGTGCAGATAATGTGATAATGTGGAGACCACTTGGGAAAAGGAAAACACAAACGATAAACAAGCCAAATCCAGTAACACGACACTGAAGAGCCTGAAGAGACCAGCCCAAGGGTGCAGGAGGAGACAGAAAAGCATCAGCGGTAGATTATCCCAATAATTTGACCCATCCAGACAGTTCTCAGAGCCCCGCGTGATGGAAAACAGTACAGAACGTTGCTGTGGAATAGAAGTTGTAAAGCTGCATCGCAGTCTGTGTAAACATGCCAGAAGGCAATAAACGTCTCCTTCAGCAGTCAGAGACTCAAAGGTCGACAGAAGCACTGAGATCATCTAGGCCAGGGGTTTTCAACCTTTCTTCATTTGCAGACCCCTAAAAAATTTCCTATGGTGGTGCGGCCGCCTTTGGAAATCTCAGACATAGTCTGCGGACCCCCAGGGGCCTGCGGAGCACAGGGTGGAAACCACCAATCTAGTCTGACCTCCTAGAGAAGTTCCCCCCAATGATTCCTCAAGCAGATCTTGTAGGACTGGTCGACACTAGAAAAGGAGAGTGGCCCAGCTGGGTCCCATGGGGGCGTGAACAATCCACACCTTTGAGTGACGTAGTTCAGCCGACCTGAGCCCCCATGTAGGCAGCTACCGCCTCTTGGGATAGCGAGAGAGAGAGAGAGATAAATAGATAGATAGATGGGGTGGTCGGGGATGACTGGCCGGATGGATGGATG
>NW_020688043.1:0-5729 GCF_002925995.2 Terrapene triunguis | reverse complement strand
AGCTTATGCTCCCAATACTTCTGTTAGTCTTAAAGGTGCCACAGGACCCTCTGTTGCTTTTTATAGAACTCTATAGATCACCCAAGACAAGAATTCACCAATCAGCTTTTTACTTAAGAACATAAGACCAGCCACACTGGATCAGACCCAAGGTCCATCTAGCCCAGTATCCTGTCTTCCGACCGTGGCCAATGCCAGGTGCCCCAGAGGGAATGAACAGAACAGGTAATCATCAAGTGATCCATCTCCTCTCGCCCATTCCCAGCTTTTGGCAAACAGAGGCTAGGGACAGGAGTACTTGTGGCACCTTAGAGACTAACGAATTAATTGTAATAAGCTTTCGTGGGCTACAGCTCACTTTATCGGATGCATGTAGTGGAAAATACAGAAAGAAGACATATATATATATACAGGGAACATGAAACAATGGGTGTTACCATACACATTATAAGGAGAGTGATCAGTTAAGGTGAGCTGTTGTCATCAGGAAAGAAAAATAACTGTTTGTAGTGGTAATGAAAATGGCCCATTTCCAGCACTTGACAAGGAGATATAAGGAACTGTGGGGGTGGGGGGCGGGGAGATAAGCATGGGGAAATAGTTTTACTTTGTGTAAAGGCCCATCCACTCCCAGTCTTTATTCGAACCTAATTTAATGGTGTCCAATTTGCAAATTAATTCCAATTCAGCAGTCTCTCGCGGGAGTCTGTTTTTGAAGTTTTTGTTGTTGTAATATTGTGACTTTTAGGTCTGTAATCGAGTGGCCAGGGAGGTTGAAGTGTTCTCCAACTGGTTTTTGAATGTTATAATTCTTGACGTCTGATTTGTGTCCATTTATTCTTTTACGTAGAGACTGTCCGGTTTGGCCAATGTACATGGCAGAGGGGCATTGCTGGCACTTGATGGCATATATCACATCGGTAGATGTGCAGGTGAATGAGCCTCTGATAGTATGGCTGATGTGATTAGGTCCTATGATGGTATCCCCTGAATAGATATGTGGACAGAGTTGGCAATGGGCTTTGTTGCAAGGATAGGTTCCTGGGTTAGAGTTTTTGTTGTGTAGTGTGTAGTTTCTGGTGAGTATTTGCTTCAGGTTTGGGGGCTGTCTGTAAGCAAGGACTGTCCTGTCTCCCAAGGTCTGTGAGAGTGATGGATCGTCCTTCAGAATAGGTTGTAGATCCTTGATGATGCGCTGAGAGGTTTTAGTTGGGGGCTGTAGGTGATGGCTAGTTGCGTTCTGTTACTTTCTTTGTTGGGCCTGTCCTGTAGTAGGTGACTTCTGGGTACTCTTCTGGCTCTGTCAATCTGTTTCTTCACTTCAGCAGGTGGATATTGTAGCTGTAAGAATGCTTGATAGAGATCTTGTAGGTGTTTGTCTCTGTCTGAGGGGTTGGAGCAAATCATCCCTGTCCATCCTGGCTAATAGCCATTGATAGACCTATCCTCCATGAACGTATCTAGTTCTTTTTAGAACCCTGTTATAGTCTTGGCCTTCATGACATCCTCTGGCAAGGAGTTCCACAGGTTGACTGTGTGTTCTGTGAAAAATACTTCCTTTTGTTTATTTTAAATCTGCTGCCTATTAATTTCCTTTGGTGACCCCCTAGTTCTTGTGTTATGTGAATGAGTAAGTAACACTTCCTTATTTACTTTCTCCACACCATTCATGATTTTATACTTTGTTTTTTCTGGTACCATGATGTTCCCTATAGCTCTTATTTTTGAACACGCGTTCCAAACCAGTGAGACATGAAGGCATTCCTTAACTTGTACCAGGGTAGAACACTCACGCATCCTGATTTTGACAGGGTTTATTTTCTCTAGTGCCAGCCAGTGAACCTAATATAACTTAGCATAACTTCGTGCTACAAATCCATGGGACTGGATGCGCTGCATCCGAGGGTGCTAAAGGAGTTGGTGGATGTGATTGCAGAGCGATTGGCCATCATCTTTGAAAACTCATGGCGATCGGGGGAGGATCCGGATGACTGGAAAAAGGCCAATGTAGTGCCCATCTTTAAAAAAGGGAAGAAGGAGGATCCGGGGAACTACAAGCCAGTCAGCCTCACCTCAGTCCCCGGAAAAATCATGGAGCAGGTCCTCAAGGAATCAATTCTGAAGCACTTAGAGGAGAGGAAAGTGATCAGGAACAGTCAGTATGGATTCACCAAGGGCAAGTCATGCCTGACTAACCTAGGGTTAGGAGACCAGGCTGCCTGGGCCGAGGGGCTGATCCGGGGCCAGGGCAGGGAGCGGGGAGATTAGGCTGGGGGAAGACCGGTCTGGTTGGTCGAGGGTCTGATCAGGGGGCAGAGAAGGGAGTGGGAAGACCAGACTTGCTGGGCCAAGGGGCTGATCTGGGGGCAGAGAATGGAGTGGAAAGACCAGGCTGGCTGGGCCGAGGAGCTGATCCAGGGGTAGGGAAGGTGTTGTACCGTGGGTACTGTGCTATATAATTGGTTATGTTTTGGCTATATACAGTGTATGTTTTATATTAAGAATTAAGGTATTAGAATAAATGAATAGGATAGTGGATACTAGTATTAGCCATTTTCTTTTTATGCCTTGTAAGTAACAGACAGGATTTTGTCTGTGTCTATGTTAATTAAATTAGAGGAATTTGAGAGGCCCAGACCCCAATGTGGGAAAGGACAGTTACAAGATTTAGTAAGGTCTAATTTATGATGCCTTTCTTGTTCAAAATAAAACACTGCTATTTGTTACCTTTTGAAGGTCTCTTCAAAGAATTGTTTGTGTGAATGAGGAATGTATGCATCAGGGATAAGGTGTGAAGGCCATTTTTGAAGCCAGATGGCCAAGGGAGGAGGAGTGAAGAAACTGAAGAGACTGAAGAGATTCAGAGACCCATCAACGCGCATCCATGATTGAGGAGGGGCAGACTGACGACCCTGAGGTGAAGGCTGGCACCCTTAAAACACAAGAGAATTGATTAAATCGAAACCAGACAGGATGACCCTCTCGGAGGTGTTTTGGTCCATCAAAAGATAACATCAATTAAGGAGCAACAGAGGGTCCTGTGGCACCTGTAAGACTAACAGAAGTATTGGAGCATAAGCTTTCGTGGGTGAATGCCCACTTCATCAGAGGCAGGTATAATTCAATATGGAGATAACAAGGTTAGTTCAGCCAGGGAGGGTGAGGTGCTCTGCTAGCAGTTGAGGTGTGAACACCAAGGGAGGAGAAACTGCTTCTGTAGTTGGATAGCCATTCACAGCCTTTGTTTAATCCTGATCTGATGGTGTCAAATTTGCAAATGAACTGGAGCTCAGCAGTTTCTCTTTGGAGTCTGGTCCTGAAGTTTTTTTGCTGTAAGATGGCTACCTTTACATCTGCTATTGTGTGGCCACTTCAGGGAGGTTGAAGTGTTCTCCTACAGGTTTTTGTATATTGCCATTCCTGATATCTGACTTGTGTCCATTTATCCTCTTGCGTAGTGACTGTCCAAGGAGAACTCCTTTCTGCTTAGATAGAAAAGGCCTCATCGCAACCTCCAGGGAACCAACAGCTGACGGAGCGGCTCGGGTGTCTGTGGTTCCTGTAGGCAATCCCGCCAGATCTCAAATAGGGGCACCTGCGGAGGTCTCGAAGGTGCGTCCTCCCCAGGGTCGGGGACAGTGGCCTTCTCCCAGGTCCTACTCAGGGTTGGGTCCTCTCTCTGCTCCTGCACGAAATCTATATCTCGCTCCAGCTCTACCTGCGTGTCTTCCATGGACAGGTGCTTCGCTGCACGGGAGTTGGCGGGTGCCTTCCCAGCTGTAGATGTCCCTTCCCTGGGGTCTGCCTCTGGTGTGTGTACAAGCAGCCCCCTGTCTGGAGACCTAGCCCCATCCATTCATGGAGCGGGGGGTTGATAATTCTGGAGGACCTCCCTAAATTCTGGCCAGTCTCGCCCCAGTACTATGGGGTAGGACAATCTGGGAGTCACACCCATGTGGAGGACTTTCTCCCAGTGGCCGATCTCAATCCTCACCCAGGCTGTGGGGTAAGGACGGATATCCCCATGGACACATTGTAAGTGCACCTGTTCACCAGAGAGTTTAAGGTCACGACCAGCCCCTCCCGTATGAGGGTCTGATTACATCCCGAGTCCGTGAGGGCATTCGTGGGGGTCTCTTCATCTCGTACGGGGACAACTCTTTTTTGAGCTCTTTGGCCGGCAACCCAGACTTGCCCATAGTTGCAGTCCGTGAACACACATTCCCACCGAAAATGTCCCTCATGGCCACACTCCTAGCAGCGATCTCGGACTTCCGTGGGCCTAGGGCAGAGGTAGGCAAACTACGGCCCGCGGGCCACATCCGGCCTGCGGGATCCTCCTGCCTGGCCCCTGAGCTCCTGGTCTGGGAGGCTAGCCCCTGGCCCCTCCCCTGCTGTTCCCCCTCCCCCTCAGCCTCAGCTCACTGCACCGCCGGTGCAATGCTCTGGGCGGCTGGGCAGCGCAGCTGCAGAGCCGCAGCCTGACCTGGTGCGCTGGGCGGCGCGGCTGTAGCACCGCCAGCCACCGGTGCTCCAGGCAGTGTGGTAAGAGGGCAGGGGAGTTCGGGGTGGTGGTCAGGGGGTGGGGATGTGGATAGTGGGCAGGGCGGTCAGAGTGCAGGGAACAGGGGTGGTTGAATAGGGGCAGGGGTCTTGGGGGGGCCATCAGGGACAGGGAACAGGGGGGGTTGGATGGGGTAGGAGTCCCGGGGGGGCTGTCGGGGTGAGAAGCAGGGGGGTTCAGATAGGGGTCGGGCCACCCCTGGCTGTTTGGGGAGGCCCTCCATTCAATTTTGGAAATCCGATGTGGCCGTCAGGCCAAAAAGTTTGCCTGCCCCAACCTAGGGCCTTCTTTTGGCGGGCTTTGTCCCCCTTCTGGGTGCCGATCTCTTTGGCTCAAAGTCTGAGCGATCCTGTATCTGGGTTCGGGGCTGGGGGGCTTAGTGGGTTTGGAGCAGGTGGTGGATGGAAACTGTGGTGGATGGAGGTTCCCGAGCCTAATGGTTCCCCGGGGGCTTCCCTTTCCTGGCCCATCTCTTCTGCTCAGGTTTCCCGATCCCCTGGGTGGTTCCTCGGCTACCTCAGCTGCCAGATAGTCCTCCATCAGACTCACGGCTGCTGACAAGGTTGCTGGTCGGTGGCGTTCCCTCCTGCTGGTAGGATCTGGATGAACTGTTCTAGTGCCATCATCTCCGCCACCTGGGGCCCGGTCAAGCCTTCTGGGTCCAACAGTGATCCCATACCTGTTGGGCCACGGCCTGTGATCGAGCCCTCAGGGGGGTACTAATCGGTAAGGTCCGGGCTAATGCTGGTCTGGTCTAAAGTTTAGTGCTGAAAGTGGCAGTGTAGACACAGCCTAAGTCTGACCTCCTTGATCAGTTCGAGCCCGGACTCCTTGCAATAGCCAACTCTTATCCCTCTTCCACCCTCTTCCCTTCCCAGTTCTTTGTTCTCCAGCTGGGATCTTTGCTCAGCTTCCCTGCTGAGAGGTGAGGAAATCATCCTCCCTCTGGGTTGTTGGCTGCTAGGTGTCAATGTCCTGGAGACTGGCTTTGCTATTGTCTCCTCCAATTTTTCATTGATATGGGGTTTGCCTCCGCTAGTCCTTTTAATGACCCATTCAGGCTCAGACAGCTAGGCGACATTCATACCTATGTCTCTCAGCTTGCCCTGAGAGCAAACAGTCCTTTTTTCCCCACACTGGGTTGCCATGCACAATATAGGGGAAA
>NW_020688042.1:2285-6647 GCF_002925995.2 Terrapene triunguis | reverse complement strand
CTGCAAGTTATCCAAACTTGCTTCAATATCCTCCTGTAAAAAGAAAAAAAGTATATATAATAGTCATTGTGACTTGAATGCAGCACTATTCTTTTTCACCTCAAATGTGGTTTCACATACCTGCCCATCTCCAGAATCCTCCTCCAGTCCATTATCTTCAACTCCCTCTTCTTCTAGTCTACGCCCTAGTAACATTATGATTATTAGAAAGATGAATTCATACATTGCTATTTTTCAGATCTTTCTTCCTAGAATAGGTATTAAATCCAGTTTCTTACAGAAGAGTAACATACTTTGCCTTAATTTCAACAGTCCTATAACTCTGAACATCACATTTCTTTTTGTAAGCCACAATCGAAGTTCTGAATGTTCAACAAAACATAAGTTGTACAAGACTAAGCTAAAAGTATGCTTAGGCTGACTATGCATGACTGCAGTGCTTAAGTATCTCAAAGACCATTAATTTTCTCTTTTCAGAAGTCTTACTACATCAGGAATTCATTCAGCAGCTTGATCCATAACATTAGAAGTAACACTCATTACTGAAACAACACACTTCAGGTCTAACACAGATCAACAGGGAACACGTGAAAACAGACAATTTCTCACACATTTACAAGTATATTTTCCTCAAAGAATACAAGCACAGTAGAACAAGAAAGGGAGAGAGGTTTTAGAAATAGGCCTTCTACAATGAGAAACATCTCAGCTTGAACATTTTCATTCTATTAACATGCTGAAATGTTGCAATCACGTTTTAGGTATTTTCTGGGAAGGGAAAAATTAGCCAAAATAATTTACAAGTGAATTTAATCCACCCAACGTTAAGAGTGACTAACAGCATTGGTCTGAGCCAGGCATAGTATTGTTAGGTGAGCATTTGTGCATCACCACCAACTCCTCCATGTCTAACGCACTTCAAAGCTTTTAACAATTTTATATTAGGCATTTAAATGGAAGTTAGAAGTTTTTTTAAATCCCTGTTGTACACAATTCTAGTACTAAAACAGATTATATCTTTAGTTTATTAATTACGTGGCAGTAACACCCATCCCTCATTTCAGAAGTAGAGAAATGTATTTCATACACAGCATAAAATGACTCCTGACCATTAGAAATCTAATGGCTTGTTTTTGTTCAAGTGAAACCTGATATTCTGTAATTATAAATACCATCTAAAGCTTATGCCCAAATAAATTTGTCTCTAAGGTGCCACAAGTACTCCTCGTTCTTTTTGCTGATACAAACTAACACAGCTACCACTCTGAAATCTGACATCTGAAGCAAGCTTTCCAGGTAAATAGGAAATTAAAGGTAACCCTGACAGCCCTTTAACTACAGCAGTGCAAATGCATCACTGTTATAAACTCTAGAGGTTTTAAAACTATAAGGAACTCTAAACCTGGGGTATGAAACTTTAACTCGAAGTACTAAATTTATGTCTTCACATGTAGCACACCTATTAAATGACTTTCCCTTCTGCCTTGCAGAACAGGGAGAACAGAACAGTATATACTGAATTAAGTTTCATCTGGAATCAATTTATTTTATATTTAAAAGTTTCTGTTTGAGTCTTCAATGTGCTATTTGTTGTAAAATCTCTAGAAACTCCGTTTGAGATTTCACCTTCCATCACACAAACAGCTATTCTAGATTTGTCATGTAGCTGGTTGCTATCTGCATATATCAACAGGAACATGAAAAATATTTGAAAAGCATATATTAACTTCCTGCTGCAGACTAACCTGGGGGAGCTCATATATATTTATTAAATTTATCACACCAAATGAGTAATGCATTTTAATTTTAACATTTTGGTTACATGCTGAAATAAGTTAACACCCTAACCTTTCACCTCTAGAGGCTTTGTCTCAAATTCTGAATTTGGTCATAAGCGTAAATTAATTTGGTTGTCTCACCCTGTTCCCCATTTGTCCATGACAGGGCTAGCAACGTCGGCCTCAAAATGGCTCAATGCCAAACTAGCCTCCTGCAAAGACATATCATGATAAATTTTCACTGCCTTGGCAGTAGAAGTCAATCCTTTCTAAGTTGGTCTTTCGGGAAATTTTGATTAGCGATCCAACAAACTTTGTTCGGGAGTATTCCCAGTTATGCATGGCCCTGTGATTAATATTGAACAAAATGTGCAATTCCCTAATGATAGACTTGGTATCATACCCGATTGACTGAAACTCACTCACATAAGTATGGAAGAGGGTCAGTAACACAAGACGTTGATGGAAATATTATCTGCACTGGCCTAAACCGTACATTTTATCTTACAGTGCTCCTGTTTGTGCTATATCTGACTCAACCAAATACTATTAATCACAAATTCAGCTCTATAAATTCACGCACACTGCCAAAATTAAGACATAAATACTTTTCAGAGGGAAAGCAGGGAAAGAAAAGAAGGAAGGGAAGCTAGATTCTGTTTTGTAGGTGCAAGATCCAAGAAAAAAATCCTCTCTCAACTCCCTTATACCTTTGCTGCTTCTCTTTGGTGTTTTCTTGATCGTTATCTCTGACACCATTGGAATTTCATCAGGATTTCCCCCTTCATCCTCAATAGCCTATTGGAAAAAGATATAAAGCCACTATTTATGTACAGAGCACTGTTGGTCTTGGGCATTAAACACACCAGAGAGAAAAATGCTGTCACTAGAGCCTTGCATGCAATACAAGTGGGACCAAATGAAAGTGAAATACCAAAAATCCCCAGGCACTGGTGAAAGAGGAAAACGTGTGCCAGGGCTTTCCAGAATGCACCCCCAGCTCCTTTCTCACCCAGCCCCCCCCATTGCCCCCCCATGATCAGAGCAAGGATAGGGTCTCCGTTTCAAGGAAGTGGAGAAGGGCAGCCATGGCTGGCTTTGGTCAGTGGTGCCACAACACTCCCACTACAGAACAGCCACGTGTCGCGCTCCCTGCTCCCCCACTGCCATGGGACGGGGCTCGAGACCACAAGGCCTGGGGCGGAGGAGGGAGGGGGGGAAGCACGTGACCTGACGCGAACGCTCCAGGGCGCTGCAGGAACAGCTCGCGCCGGGCCCGGTGGAGTCACGTGACGCCTCTCGCGCTCTCCACTTGGCGCCATTTTCTCACCAGCGCCTCCCCTAAGCCCGCGAAACCGCGCCTCAGCCGCAGCGCCCCTCCCCCCACTGTCTCCCCCCCCTCACCTTCCTGAGCCGCTCCATCAGCACGCTCTTGTTGCCGCCGCTGTCCAGGTTGCGGCGCTTGAGCTCGGCCCTCAGGTCGATCACCCGCAGCTCGCTCAGCCGCCGGGTCTCGGGCTCCGAGCCGGGGGGAGCCGCCCCGCCCAAGGGCGCAGACTCCCCCAGCCCGGCCGCTGACTGACTTTCCGCCATGACGCCGCCGCTGCTGCTCCGGCTCTCACGCGCGCAAGCAAGAGCCGCGATCCCAGCACAAAATGGTGGTGACGAAGCCGACAGAGACACGCACGGGGGCTGCGGCGCAGGCGCACTAGGGCATCGGGGCTGCGCGCAAGCGCCATAGCCTCGACGGCCTGAAACGACTCTGAACCTAGCGCATGCGCCCGAGCCGCTTCAGGGCCGCAGTAACCCGCATGCGCAGTCAGCATGCCCGGTTACGGCGTGTCTGTGCTACAATGGAGAGCCGCCCTTCTGTCTTGAAACTCGTGCGCCTGCGCATACCCCATTTCTCCCTCCTTACTGCGCCTGCGCGCCGCGCCTGCCCTCCCCCCCCACTGCGTTTCGGCCTCGCCACCATTTTGTGCTGGCGCTCGCGGCTTTACCCTGCCGAGTCCCGCGCGCGCGAGAGAGCCGGAGCAGCAGCGGCGGCGGCGTCATGGCGGAGAGTCAGTCAGCGGCCGGGCTGGGGGAGTCTGCGCCCTTGGGCGGGGCGGCTCCCCCCGGCTCGGAGCCCGAGACCCGGCGGCTGAGCGAGCTGCGGGTGATCGACCTGCGGGCCGAGCTCAAGCGCCGCAACCTGGACAGCGGCGGCAACAAGAGCGTGCTGATGGAGCGGCTCAGGAAGGTGAGGGGCGGGGCGGGGGGGGGGGGGGGGGCGAGGCGGGGACGCTCCGTCTTGCTCCTTTGTCCCCGCGCTGAGGCGCGTTGGGCGCATGCGCGTCCCGGGCCCGGCGGAGCGCTCTCCCCGGGAGGGAAAATGGCGCTAACCCAGGCCCGGTTCGAGCTGCTCAACTCCTCCCCGCGGAGCTGGGCCTCTGGGGCGCGTCCAACCAGGCCCCTCGGTCCGCTCCTAGGACCACTGACTGCCCCCGTCACCGCCCCTGGTGCGGATACCCTTCATGGGGGCCTCTAGCGCCCCGACCCACCCCCTTCTCTGGGGCCCCCCTCCCTCGGGAGCCACCTCCTT
>NW_020688042.1:2109-2275 GCF_002925995.2 Terrapene triunguis | reverse complement strand
CTGGGGCCCCCCTCCCTCGGGAGCCACCTCCTTCTCTGGGGGCCGCTAGCCCCCCCTCCCTCCGGACCCACCCCCTTCTCTGGGGGCCGTTAGTCCCCCTCCCTCGGGACCCACCCCCTTCTCTGGGGGCCCCCTCCCTCGGGACCCACCCCCTTCTCTGGGGGCC
>NW_020688042.1:0-2099 GCF_002925995.2 Terrapene triunguis | reverse complement strand
CTTCTCTGGGGGCCGCTAGCCCCCCTCCCTCGGGAGCCACCCCCTTCTTTGAGGGCCGCTAGCCCCCCTCCCTCCCAGGTGCACACCCTTCACTGAGCCCCTTGGGGCCTTTGTGGTGCTGTTGTCCCTCTATTCCTTCGCTGAGCTCCCACGAGACTGGGGGTGAGGAAAGGTTGTTACGCATTTGTATTCCAATGGCACCTGCTTTAGGTTTTGTCCAAACCCATAAAGAGCTGGTCCCTGCCCCTAAAAGTTACTAAGTAATCTGCCGAGCCTTTAGATATGATGCTGTCATTTACAGAATAAATGTCGTGCTGCTGATTGTATTCTGGTTTTTCTGGGAAATGGTGAGCAGTGCGCCTTGATATAGCTCCTCCTCACTCCGGCTGTTTACTGATGGCCAATATCTGACTCCCCTATATGTGAGATGATATTGGGGAAATGGAAACGGGCTCTTGAAAACTCACCAAACCAAAAATGACTTTCTCTGTTTCCAATAGGCCATTGAGGAAGAAGGGGGCGACCCTGATGAAATGCCAGTGGCTTCAGAAGTTAGCAATAAAAGAACACCAAAGAGAACTAGCAAAGGTACAAAACAGTTGACACTCCTGGTTCACAAGTAACTTGTGTCTACATAGTCTTGCTTTTCTTTCTTTTGTTAGTTTTCTCTAAGATTACTTGTAATTTTCTGTTTTTCGTTCCAGTTTCTGTTAATGTACAGCTGAAATCATGCTATCAACAACTTAAGCTTAGCACTGTTTCCTTGACCAATGAAGACAATTTAAAATTGTATTATGAGGTTCAAATATACCTTATGTTAGTACACCTTCAACCATAAAGTGGACATGGTCTTAAATTGCAAGTGTATTTTTAGTACTCATGACAGTGAATACAGGATTGTGCCCGGCATAGGAGAGACAGCTGCTCTGAAAGCCCCCTTAGCAGAGTTTGTGTTTTAGAAAGAAATTATGAGTAAACTATGTGGTTGCAAAACCTCAAAAATTGGCTTGGGGCATGCATTTTCTGAAATTGCTTGTAGCTCGTTTTTAAAATTTGACTAGATTTCAAGTTGTCACTTGAGTTTATATTGGGCCAGTTGTCTGTATATCCATTATGGTAGTACTTGAGAACCAGAAAGTGAAATTGACTATAACATTTATATCATCATAAGTTTGTCTAGTCACAGACATAGCTAAACATGATCCATGTCCTAAAGATCTTGATCCTGCAAAGTGATATCGTGGACTGGCTTGCAATATTGGGATCTAAATTATAAACTGATAATTGACTAATCTGTTTTTGAGATGAGCAGGACATAAATGGAAAAAGTGAAATATTACGATTCTGTTCATTATATTGACTTTTAAAATTTCTTTTTTAAAAATGTATCTTTATACTGTCCTTTTATTGAGGGGTATAGGGATGAGAGAATGATGTACGGAAATCTAAATAGTCACCTGTGGTATGACTGCACTGCAGCTGCTACAGCAGCATAGCTATGATGCTGCAGCAGTGCATAGTGTAGACACTTCCTACATCAATGGAAGGGTTTTTTTCTGTTGATGCCAATCCACCTCTCCGAGAGATGGTTGCTAGGTTAACCTGGCCATGTCTACGCTGGGGGTTAGGTTAACCTAACTACAGAGTTCAGGGTGTGAAATCTTGCACAGCCCCAAGTGACATAGCTAGGTTGACCTAAGTTTGAGTTGGAGAACCAGGCATTAGACACACTACACTTGTTCAAGTTGATGCCATTTAATGACATTGTAGTGGTAAATACAGTCCAGATTATCTGCAGCCTAGAATCAGGGTCTTAATGATTAATTTTTGGAACAAACTCAAGGTTGAATAGCTAATTTAGCAAAGAGGGTGTGTATTCTGAAGAACATATTGCTCTTAATCCTTTGAATAATGCTGTTTTCAGGGCGAAAACCAGAAGAAGGCATTGAAGACAATGGACTGGAGGAAAACTCTAGAGATGAACAGGTATGTGAAACCATGCTGAAGTTTAAAGAGTGTTGCTTTCAAGCCACAATGAATATAGAACTATTCTTTTCTTTTTACAGGAGGATATTGAAGCAAGTTTGGATAACTTGCAG
>NW_020688041.1:0-4232 GCF_002925995.2 Terrapene triunguis | reverse complement strand
GGGAAAAACCGGACGTATGGTAACCCTACTTTATCTGTAAATGTTGAGAATGTTCCTATCAGTCCACTTTGGTTACTATGTTTTACTGACAGGGGATGCTTTACAATTCCTTTAAAACAATGAGTGCTGACCATGCATGCTATGGTTTAGTGTGTGAAACTGTTTCCATTATAATCCTGTTTGTCCATAGTTTTCCAGAACTTTCATATTTTGGGCTGAACGTTTTCATGTTTAGGCCATGCCCAAAGGTGAAAGGTGGAAAAAATGAGCAAAATCCTTCCAACTGTTTTGGAGTTGAGGGAAGAGCGCAAACAGTTAACTAATGTGCATATTGATATATTAAACAGCTATAGTAGGTGTGGCTGAAGTTTCAAACTTCACAAACTAACCCTGCAACAAGAACATTTAGCTAGTTAATCAGATCACTTAATATTTGTCATAATTTGGCCCCTATGTTTTCTGTAGCCATAGAATGGGTCTCAAATTATTGTAGCCCTTAGGATGCCAAAGAAAGCCTTTTAAATCTGAACCAAATGCAACCAGTGCAACGTCTTCACATTTGCAGACTACCTTAAGTAGATGAGAGGTACACACTGCCCCTATTCATGACAATGGGGAAACTAATGACTACATTGTGAACTAGGTCACTGTTAACCATTTTAGCAGAAACAGCCAGTTAATAAGCTTATTCCACAGTCCCAAGTGGCCTCCCACAACCTCCTGTGTGTCAACAGTACTAGCTGCCCTTATCCAGATGCCAAACCTCCAGCTTCCCCACAATCCCTTCAATGCACTTGTATGTTGTCAAAACATTTGCAGCCTTCTGAAGATTGAAAATTTAGCAGAGTCCAATAATTTGACTAATATTTAACTTTTAATATTGTACTGATTCCCCAGCTTGCCACAATGTAAATAAGGCCTTAATTATAATCAGTGCCTAGTTTAAATAGAGCAAATTGGGAACACAGATGTTATTCACATTTTTACTTACTTGAATCCCAATGACACAGCTGATCATGAAATTTTAAACACAACTGTGGACTGCTCAAGAGCAGAACCATTTGAGCAGAGATCCTGAAGGACATACTGGTTAACTAGTCATGTACCAAAGGTGTTCTTGTGGGGTTTTGTCACCCCTTCTCTCCAATGTGCAATAGAAGCCACTGGAGAAGACAGCAAATCTGATGGAACTGCAGCCCCATCAGCATGCTCACAAGCACTTCTACATCTCCTTTCCAATTGAACCCAGATAGCTTGGGAAAGCCAAGATACCGTGCTGAGGATCAAAAATGGATTTGAGATCAATTTGGCCAAGGCTTAACCCTGGTAAGGTGAAAGTAATAATGCAGAGGTTGGCAACCTTTGGCACGTGGCCCGTCAGGGTAATCTGCTGATGGGCCAAAGACATTTTGTTTACGTTGACCGTCCGCAGGCACGGCTCCCCGCAGCTCCCAGTGGCCGCGGTTCGTCGTTCCCAGCCAATGGGAGCTGGAAATGGCAGCCTCGCTTCCCGCAGCTCCCACTAGTCGGGAACAGCGAACCACCGACACTGGGAGCTGCTGGGAGCCATGCATGCGCATGGTCAACAAACAAAATGCCTCACGGCCCGCCAGCAGATTACCCTGATGGGCCGCGTGCCAAAGATTGCCAACCCCTGTAATAATGGATGGCTAAAAGGAAAAAAGACTGTATTACAAGGATGGTGCCAGTAACAATGAGAAAACCCTAAAAGTTATTTCCAGTTCTACAGGTATTACTGGTTCCAACAGTATTTTCAGTTTTGTGTGTATGAAATATCACTAGAATAGATACTTTCAAAATTCATTACAGTTTTTAAATAGACCCACCATAGCACATACAGGGTCTGCTAACCCTTCTTACAGGTATACAGTCTCATTAGAATGTGGCACACATCCTTAACCTTGCATATGCTACAGAGCAACCTTAACGCTGCAATTCCTAAATTGATCCTTTAGCCATGCAACTTTAATGTTTTTATTTAAAGATGGAAGCAACTTCAGTGTCCAAGACTTGCAAATTATTTTGCAAGCCAGGAGAACTCTCAATAATGCATATGAATTCCATAACTTGGAGCTATGTGGCTAAAGACCACTGAAAGACCCTGACTCGCACACTTTAACTAGGTACATGGAATGAAGGCCCTCTTCTGCAAGACTTATGAATAAAGCTCCTTGTTTGTCATGGAGGTCACAGATTCCGTGACTTTCTGTAACCTCCGTGACTTCTGGAGCAGCCTGTGCAGCCTCTGGGCCAGTCGCACTGGCTGTTGCTGGGGCAGTCTTGGCCCCTCTCTGCCACTCAGCAGCAGGAGTTTGGGGGGGGGCTCAGGGCTGGGGATTGGGGTGCGGGACAGTGCTTACCGGGGGGGCTCCCCAGAAGGGCGACAGGAACTCCCCTCCCTCAGCTCCTAGCGCCACATGCTGCCTCCAATGGGAGCAGCAGAACCATGGCTTGGGGCAGAGCGGAGGCAGCATGTGGCGCTAGGAGCTGGAGGTCGCTGCTTTCCAAGAGCCGAGTAGGGAACTTGCCCCAGCTCTGCCAACCCTCCCCCCTCTCCCCCCCAGTACCCGCACTGCCTCCAGGGCCACCTCCCCAGCACCCAGGCACCCCCAGGGCCGCCAACCCCCAAGTTTTAGTCAGGGGTATATAATAAGAGTCACGGACAGGTCACGGGCCATGAATTTTTGTTTACTGCCTGTGATCAGTCCACGACTTTTACTAAAAATACCGTGGCTAAAATGTAGCCTTACTTATGAGCTGCAAAACACCCAAGATACATCAAAGTGGCACTCCCTCCTGTAAACCTTAAAGGGCATAAAGCAGCATTCCCTAAGTTCTATGCATCTTAAGAGCCCTTGCCTTTCACCCCCTGCCCACTTTTTACTACATTTTTCTCTATGTAGCCACATACACTGTGCATGCCTGTACCACTAAGTTTTTATGCTTGTACCCTTTAGGAATTGAGCAAGACAGGAGAAGACTTACTGCACATGTATCATATGTCTTTTGCACAGATTCAAGAACTATTTTCACTAGCACAAACTAATTGTCAGTGAAAGATTTTTCACTAACAATTTCATCTTTCAATCCCCAGCTGCTCAGCTGCAGAACTGTTTAAAAGTAGGATGCAATTTTTAAATAAGAAAATCATGTTTCCCCATTCCTGGTACTTAAAGGCAACTGAAAAGTTTTTGTTCCACTTTCAGAGATGTTGAGCTTTGAGCAGAAACCAAGCTTGAAAAAAAAAATCTAAACTGAAAGATAGGGCTAGAATAAACTCACTATATCTGTCACTGACATTCCTGTTGTAATAATAATAAAAAACTAACAAACCAACCTTACTGTAGAGTTGCTACAAGGTGAAAGGTAAGGGATACTGTTATTCGGGGGAAATCAGCTAAGAGGTCTACCCAATTAATGTGTCAAGAGGTTTGCTTCAAAGATAACATCTAACAAAACTCGTATGTGGAGAAAGGGGAAGGAGAGGGAGAAAAACTCCCCTTGGGTAAGAAGGACTTCTGTATTTGAGATGGCCCATGTGGAAGTGGGTTCTTTGAGAATAATTGTGTATGTTTGGGATCTGGAAGAACCCTTCATTAGCTTAAACTGGGATTTGTGAAGGGAAAAATAAAGTCTATTTGTTAACGTCAAAACAAACAACGTTCTTGGTCTATAGCAGATGATGTAAAACCTAACGCTGATGGAGAACTGTAATACTGATTTTCAAAGCCAAACAGGACTAGTTACCTCCTCATAGGCAGTCATTACAACACTTGTTTTTTGTTTTGGCCTTTTTAACATACCATCTTTCCTTTCCCTCAAAAGGTACCCAAACTCTGTTGTCCACCTGGGTCTTTCCTTGTAAAATACTTGAATTCACAATTACTCTTTTTTCAAGCATAAAACAGACAGTTTTCTGTCTCAAAACACTGATGACTGCAGCTGGGAATTGCTCAGCAATAGCAAATAATTATGTGCAACAAAGAAGAAATTATGACTTACAAATCCACACACTACTTTTTAACAGAGTGCAGAACCAATGAGTCAGACAAGACCATAACTAAAATTCACATCTACCTGTTGATATGATCCCAGAGCATTTATTTGCATTTCCCTCTACCCCATCAGTTTACATATATACCATTCAAAATATTAATGTTTATATCAATCCAGTAAACCTGACTGATCCATAGAAACTCCATTCACACAAA
>NW_020688040.1:0-1876 GCF_002925995.2 Terrapene triunguis | reverse complement strand
CGGCTCTCCCCCTCCCCCCCGGCGGCCAGAGCGCCGGGGGCAGGGCGCCGGGGGGGAGGGCGGCCGGAGCCCTGGGGGGAGGGCGGCGAGCCCCGGCTGGGGCTCGGCTCTCCCTCTCTGGCGGCCAGAGCGCCGGGGGCAGGGCAGCGAGCTGCATTCCCTCTCTGGCGGCCAGAGCGCCGGGGGCAGGGCAGCGAGCTGCATTGGAACCAGGGTGTGCAGAACCTTGCAGGATCAAGTCCTATTGGAATTTATTTGATTAACATCTATTTGATTTTTATTTTATTCAATGCCTTCATCGTGAACATTAGAAATTCCAGCTGTGTTGCTTACGTGTGACCAAATTAGAGTACAAGCACTTCTGCCACAAAAGCATGAGCATGTGAATTTAAAATGAGGTTCTGATCCTGCAAACACTGGTGTATGTGTTTAAACAAGCAAAATAAACTTTGCAGAATCAGGGCTTTGGTTTTCATGAATACTTGCTCATGAAACTTTGAAAATCCCCTTTTGCTACTATTTTTTCCAGTAAAATTTGATTGCTTGAAAGGTCATTAAAAAAATGGGGACATAAAACATAGCTGAATCAAATTAATTACAAAATTAAATATATATTTACAGGGAAAACTTGCATTACTAGCCCTATTTTTAGTTTCTTTCCTCCAAAACATCTTTTTTATTTTTGAAGAAACCTGCAAAAAAAAACAAGGCAAAAAATTTTCACCACTTTCACCTGTGGGGGGAAGATTAAGCAAATCCCTACATGGATCCCTACAAGGTAAGAAGCTAACATGAATAACTTGCTGTACTGCACAGCCCATGAGAACGCCTTGGTTGACACTACACTTCTCCTGGACTTAGAACAGCAAAAAATTAAAAAGGGAGTTTCCACGGCCTAACTTGCTTGTTGCTGAATCAGCAGACTCCTTGCTAAGTCCATTTCAGTGGCTTCCGCAGACTTTTAAATAAGCTTCCACACTGCAAACGCTGGGAAATATTTTGTGTTGACCTTAGAGAACAAGCCATTTTATTAGCTCAGCAGGAGCAGACATTAAAGGGGCACCATCAACTTCAAATGTAGTCAGTTTTTTAAAATCAGGTAAAACTAGTTTCAGAGCATTATACCTCCCCAGAGCCCCCTGGAAATTGTTGTGTTTTTGAAATCACATCCTCCCCCCTCCCCCCCCCCCCCCTTTTTTTTTTTTTACATATTTTTCTGTACTGACAAGCTATGGGCCCAACCCTTGAAACATTCACACATATGAATAACTTTACTCTAATGAGTAGTCCCATGGGTAACTACAATCCTGTGTTTGCAGGATTGAGCCCTAACTGAATATACAGAAGAAACCATGAAACTGACTAATAAACAAAATGGAAAAACTATAAAGAAATATTTTCTTTCATTTCTTTGAGTTATTGTAACGTAAGTATTATCTATAATATTAGTATGTTAAAAAATTAGAAGAAGTATCATTTTTAAGTGGGTGTTGTCCCTTTACTGCAGGTTTCAAACAAAAGTATTAACTTACTGGATTTTCAACCCAATAGATCATCTGTTCCGAGTCGTCAAAGTCAACATCAACACCATTCTGGACTCCTGCTATTGGAACCATGGCATCATTGCTCTTCTCCGCAGGGTTAAGAGAAATCCCATAAATGATATTATCTCTTACAGCAATAAGGAAGGGATGTTCAACTGCGAAAACAACATAATAGAAATCAGAATTATATTCCTATATATTTCAATCAGTAAAGGAAATGGGATGCTATGGGATGGTGTTTGCTAACTGTGCCAGAATTTGTGAGCACACACAGTAAGCTTTTCATAAATGAGTATTTGTTATAACCCTAAAATGACATTTAAGCCCTGGTG
>NW_020688038.1:0-7971 GCF_002925995.2 Terrapene triunguis | reverse complement strand
ATTTTCCCGGACATGCCCGGCTTTTGGGGGTTTCCCCCCGGACGGGGATTTGAGCCCCCAAAAGCCGGACATGTCCGGGAAAATCCGGACGTATGGTAACCCTACCCCAGGCACACCATGGTGGAAAGATCTTCTCCAGCTGGCTAATGGAACCTCTCTCCCAGTGACTGGCTGCTTGTCAAGATTTATTGAAATAGCCAAAGTACTGACTACTAAATCGTAGACAGTGGGGTCAGGAGGAAATCTATGTTTGACTGCAATGGAATTCCACTATAAGGCTGCTCTGATAATGATCCTCAGTTACTATCAGAAACTGTTAAATTTACAAATCCCTGCAGTTTCACCATGTTACATCAGTTCCCAGTTTTCACAAAACCATGGGGAAACACAACTCTCTGTCAAAACAGTGGAACAATTCTTACAATATCTGGTCTTGTTCCCCTGCTTGCCAGCACCTCTGGCAAATGGATTCAGCCCCAGTCAGTAGCTGAGTTGAGTTCCATCATCCCAACCATCCCTTCACTCTTAAACCTTAGTTCAACTGGATTTCTAATGCTACTAAGAAAGGAAGAACAATCTAAAAGCCGTCAGAAGAGAAACTTTGTCAGGAGTCACAGACTCAAACCCCTGTGGGAGCTGAATGCAGGAGATTGCGTGTGGTTGAAAGGCTCTGCAGAAGAAGGAATAGTACAGGTACAGCTGAACACCCCTCGATCTTCCGCTGTTCGAGTTCTGGAGTATCATTTGACACCAGGATTTTTCAGTAGGTAAATCTCATGGAGGACTCAGATCTGTACTTGCAGGTTGAACCTGTGAGTAATGATCCCCCTGCTCATATAGACCAGCCACCATCTCCTCCGAACCTGACTGAGAGGAGACAGACAGCTAGCTCTAACAGCCTCCCTCCTGCCTGAAAGATTAGGTCTTGGAAACCTGAGGAACTCAGGGATTTAGTAGCCAAGTGTTTTACTTGGGAAGGACAATCCCCTGGCATGAGACTGAAGGGTCAGGCAGTCTGTCCAGCCTTCACTGGGCTGTTTTTAATGGTCTGTGTTGATGTTTAGTGCATGGCTGGATGTTTTATTTGCATTCCCTCCTCACAGAGGAGGATTTTGTCTAGAGACACTTTTTAGACAGACCACTAGGAGGCTTTACAGAAGAAGTACACAGCTTCAGGCAAGGAAGAAATTAAGGTTGTTCTGTGATTCACCTTCCCTTTAGCGCCCTCTGAGAATTCAGCAGTCTGGGCTGGAAGGCTGCACAGCAGCAATGAGATTGATTCAGATCACTGGGATCAGGCAGGTGTTAAGATGCTAATGGCTCACTCTGCTGAAACTCATGCATGAGGCTCCAGGTGTCTGCCACATCAGCCATGTTTCCTGCAGGGAGCTGAGATGCTGCATTCACTATGGCACTAACCAGCTGTTGGCATCAGCATCTCTGTGACACTGAACTAACACTGTGAACTGCCTGAGCCCAGCCTGGATCTGTGGTGTTGGTCACATGCACAGGAGTGGAGGGGTTCTCCAAATGCAGCTGGAGAGAGAAAATCATTATAAAAAAGACTCATATATGCTGAGCACTCGTGGGAATCAGGCAGGCAGTGATGTAGTGGTAAAAAAAAAGAAGTGAGTAAACTCCCAAACTAAACTCTATGTTCCCCAAATGAGATGTGGTTAAACTCTGTTTACCCTCATTTACTCCTAACTACACAACTGCAGGCAGGTGCCTAAGGATAAAATTGGAAGCCTAATGCAGGCTGCTATTTTTGAAAATTAGGCATGGAGCGTGTTCCTCACAGCTCTCACTGGTGCTATCACCCAGACAGTATTTACCATTGGGTTAATTAACAACTGGTTGTTTATGGCAAGACTGGCAAGTGTGTCTGCCTGGTGAGCAACTCAGACTATATCACCATGAGATGTGGGGCAGTAGACAGAGCACGAGCCTGGTAGTCAGGAAACCCGCTTTCTTCTCCAGGCCTTGTAATCCCATCTCTCTGTGGACTTAACTTCACCTTTCTGTGCCTCATAGAATATCAGGGTTGGAAGGGACTTCAGGAGGTCATCTAGTCCAACCCCCTGCTCAAAGCAGGACCAACACCAACTAAATTATCCCAGCCAGGGCTTTGTCAAACCTGACCTTAAAAACCTCTAAGGAAGGAGATTCCACCTCCTCCGTATGTAACCCATTCCAGTGCTTCACCACTCTCCTAGTGAAAAAGTTTTTCCAAATATCCAACCTAAACCTCCCCCACTGCAACTTGAGACCATTACTCCTTGTTCTGTCATCTGCTACCACTGAGAACAGTCTAGATCCATCCTCTTTGGAACCCCCTTTCAGGTAGTTGAAAGCAGCTATCAAATCCCCCCTCATTCTTCTCTTCTGCAGACTAAACAATCCCAGTTCCCTCAGCTTCTCATAAATCATGTGTTCCAGACCCCTAATCTATTCCAGCCTCAGTTTCCCTGCCTCCTGAAATGGGAAATTTCAAAACCTTTTTTATTCTAACACAGAACAAAATATTGAAATTTTGCATAACATATAAAATTCAGACAGTTTTGACCTGAAAATCATAGAAAGGAAAAGTTTGGATCTTTTCAGTTTGAAACTAATTAAACATTGAAATCTCAGTTCAGAAGAGCAGGTTGAGGTGTGGCCCTTTGTGTGTATTTTCCAATGTGTCAGGGACAGGGAAGGGAAGGGTGGGCTGTCGCTGGCTGCCAGACACACAGACACAAAAACCCTCAAGCCTCCAAAACAATGTCACCAAGATAACCCCTATGGAGTGTGAAAGAGAGGGAGGTGGGGTTAGGGTGGGAGAGAAGAAAGAGGGGGAGGATAATGAGCAGAGGAAGGGAAGGGGAGTGCAGCCCAGCCACCCTGCAGGGAGCCCCAGCTCTAACCAAGGCTCAGCTCCAGCCACCCTGCAGGGAACCATGCTAGCAGGTGCCCAGCTGCACAATGTACAAGGCCTGCACAGGACCCGTATGTAACGGAAAGCCCAGCCAAACAGCCGCAAATTGCAGTGGTCAGTGAGACAATCACCAGCCCCAAATCATTTCCCTCTGTCCAAAAATGTTGGGGGGGAGGCAGGTGCATCTCAGCTGCTCTATAGGGAACCCCACAACGAGATGCTCAGTAATGTACTGTGTGTTGGCTGTGACAGGGTCAAGCCAGATGGCAACAGGAGAGTGTTCCTTTTGAGTACCGGGACGTAGGTGAGCGCTAGCTCGCCCACTGCTGAAAGCCCCTCCTCCAGCCTAGGGAGGGGCTACTAAACCCAGAACTCAACAGAGTTCGGGGGACAACAAAGGCAACAACAGGAACGGGTGTGTGGGTCAAAGGGCCAAAACTAAGGAACCAGAAGGTGACACCGAGCAGAGAACCCCGGACAGCGCCCACTGCTCCTCGAAAACATCAAGAGAGCCGGTGGACGTTGCCCAGAGGAACTCTGCCTGGATACGTGAACGGATGAATGAACGAAAAACGGCACCACAGTCGCAGCCCCTGCCCCCGCCCCCCCGCCAACCTCCTCTCCCTGGTTTTATGAATGGCCACCTTGGCCATGGCTAGGAGGAGGTTGATGAGGTGGTCCCGCAACTTCGTGAGGCCTCGGATTGGTTGTGCATAAAGAAATAAGTGAGGAGGAAAGTGCAGCCAGAACCTCAATAAGAGGTTCTGGAGGAGCAGGAAAAGGGGCTGCAGCCTGGCACACTGAAGGTACGCCAGGGTTTCCCTCATGCCACAGAATGGACAGGCTTCAGGGACAGTGGTAAATCGCGCCAAGTACACGCCCGTGCTCACAGCTCCATGCAGGAGCCGCCAGCTGATATCCCCGGCGGGCCGCGGGACTAAGGTGGAATAGAAACTGGCCCACCGGGATTCCCCATCCTCCACTGCTGGTAGAAGGTCCCGCCATTTGGTGTCTGGACGGGACACGAGGGTGGGGTAATGAAGCGTGTGCAGCACGAGAGCATACAGACGGTCCCTTGGCGTGGTTTGAAAACGAACCGGCTGCATGTCATGCAGCCGGCTGGAGGTATGGGTGGGGGGAGGCTGGGAAGGCTCTCGGGGCAGGGGGCCGATGGAAAGATCCGGAGGGCCTGGAGTGAGGGGCGGGCGGGGCGCACCCTCTCGCAGGACCCGCTCGTGGAAAAACTGAGCCGCGGGAGACAGGGCTGCCTCCACCTCCTGGAGTACGTGCCGGGGGGTCGTAAGGGTGGAGAGCCCCATGCGCCGACCGAGCGCCTGGGGATCCATCCAGCCCCCCAGGTCATAGTCCAGGAAGTCTCCGATGTTGGTGACTCCCGCCAGGATCAACCTCCGGCGCACCAAGGAGGACTCCGCCACCTGCACATGAAGATGAGGATTGTGTAACAGGGGCTCTGCGAGGAGATCCACCCCCTCGGTGGCCACAGAGGACCTGTTTACTGAAACCAGCCTCCAAGTCCGGAGGAGGTCCTGGTAGAAAAAAGAGCTGTCGGTCGTATCGGAGCCCTCGCAGGCGGTGGAGGAAGGTGTGCGCCAACATGCTCCACGCCGAGCCACCTGCACTATAAAGGAGTCTCTGCAGAGCCTGGAGCCAGAAGACATGGACCTGCGTGCACATGCACGTCAGGCCCTGTCCGCCCTCCTCCAGGGGGAGATGGAGAACCCCTGCAGAGACCCAGTGCAGTCCTGGCCAAAAAAAACCCCAGAATCAACTTCTGGAGATTGGCCAGGAACCCCGGGGGCAGGCACAGGGTGTTGAATCGGTGCCAGAGCATGGACAGGACTAGTTGGTTGAGCACCAGTGCTCTCCCCCGGAGGGAGAGGCACTGGAGCAGTCCTGTCCAACTCCGCAACCGCCCAGTCACCCTGCCCTCTAAACTGTGCCAGTTCTCTGGCGGAGACGGATGCATGGCAGAAAAATAAACGCTAAGATAGAGCAGCGGACCTGCGCTCCACCGAATGGCTTGAAGCGTGGGTGGGAGGGGGTTGGCCTGCCACCCAGCCCCGACCACCAGGCCAGAGCTCTTGACCCAGTTGACCCGGGCGGAGGAGGCCGCTGAATAAACAGCTTGACAAGCCTCCACCTGCACCAGGTCGTCCAGGTCCTGGACCACGAGGAGCACGTCGTTGGCATACGCTGCCAGGACCAGCCGCACCTCCGGCTCACGTGCGCTTTCAAGATAACACTGAACAGCGCACTGATACACAGATACCCTCCCACCAACAACACAGGAAGAAGAACTCCACATGGACTCCTCCTGAGGGTCGAAATGACAGTCTGGACCTATACATAGAATGCTTCCGCCGACGTGCACAGGCAGAAATTCTGGAAAAACAACATCGCTTGCCTCATAACCTAAGTCGTGCAGAACGCAATGCCATCCACAGCCTCAGAAACCACCCTGACATTATCATCAAAGAGGCTGATAAAGGAGGTGCTGTTGTCATCGTGAACAGGTCTGACTACCAGAAGGAGACTGCCAGACAACTCTCCAATACCAAATTCTACAGGCCACTTTCCTCAGATCCCACTGAGGAATACACTAAGAAACTGCACCATCTACTCAGGACACTCCCTACACTAACACAGGAACAAATCAACATACCCTTAGAGCCCCGACCGGGGTTATTCTATCTACTACCCAAGATCCACAAACCTGGAAATCCTGGACGCCCCATCATCTCGGGCATTGGCACTCTCACTGAAGGACTGTCTGGATATGTGGACTCCCTACTCAGACCCTACGCCACCAGCACTCCCAGCTATCTCCGTGACACCACAGATTTCCTGAGAAAACTACAATGCATTGGTGACCTCCCAGAAAACACCATCCTATCCACCATGGATGTAGAGGCTCTCTACACAAACATCCCACACACAGATGGAATACAAGCTGTCAGGAACAGTATCCCTGATGATGACACAGCACAACTTATTGCTGAGCTCTGTGACTTTATCCTCAAACACAATTATTTCAAATTTGGTGACAATATATACCTCCAGACCAGTGGCACCGCTATGGGCACCCGCATGGCCCCACAATATGCCAACATCTTTATGGCTGACCTGGAACAACGCTTCCTCAGCTCTCGTCCACTCACGCCCCTTCTCTACCTACGCTACATTGATGACATCTTCATCATCTGGACCCATGGGAAGGAGACCCTGGAAGAATTCCACCATGATTTCAACAGCTTCCACCGCACCATCAACCTCAGCCTGGACCAATCTACACGGGAGGTCCACTTCCTGGACACCACAGTACAAATAAGCAATGGCCACGTTAACACCACCCTATACCGAAAACCCACCGACCGCTATGCCTACCTTCATGCCTCCAGCTTCCACCCCGGACACATCACCAGATCCATCCTCTTCAGCCAAGCACTGAGGTACAACCGCATCTGCTCCAACCCCTCAGACAGAGACCAACACCTACAAGATCTTCACCAAGCATTCTCAAAACTACGATACCCACACAAGGAAATAAAGGAACAAATCAACAGAGCCAGACGTGTACCCAGAAGCCTCCTGCTACAAGACAGGCCCAAAAAAGAAACCAACAGAACTCCACTGGCCATCACCTACAGCCCTCAGCTTAAACCTCTCCAACGCATCATCAGTGATCTACAACCCATCCTGGACAATGATCCCTCACTTTCACAGACCTTGGGAGGCAGGCCAGTCCTCGCCCACAGACAACCCGCCAACCTTAAGCATATTCTCACCAGCAACCACGCACCGCACCATAACAACTCTAACTCAGGAACCAACCCATGCAACAAACCTCAATGCCAACTCTGCCCACATATCTACACCAGCAGCACTATCACAGGACCTAACCAGATCAGCTACAACATCACCGGCTCATTCACCTGCACGTCCACCAATGTTATATATGCCATCATGTGCCAGCAATGCCCCTCTGCTATGTACATTGGCCAAACTGGACAGTCACTACGCAAGAGGATAAATGGACACAAGTCAGATATCAGGAATGGCAATATACAAAAACCTGTAGGAGAACACTTCAACCTCCCTGGCCACACAATAGCAGATGTTAAGGTAGCCATCTTACAGCAAAAAAACTTCAGGACCAGACTCCAAAGAGAAACTGCTGAGCTCCAGTTCATTTGCAAATTTGACACCATCAGATCAGGATTAAACAAAGACTGTGAATGGCTATCCAACTACAGAAGCAGTTTCTCCTCCCTTGGTGTTCACACCTCTACTGCTAGCAGAGCACCTCACCCTCCCTGATTGAACTAACCTTGTTATCTCCATACTGATTTATACCTGCCTCTGGAGATTTCCATTACTTGCATCTGAAGAAGTGAGGTTCTTACCCACGAAAGCTTATGCTCCCAATACTTCTGTTAGTCTTAAAGGTGCCAGAGGACCCTCTGTTGCTTTTTACAATAGGAACAGGGATCTTTTGTTCAATTTGAAACATTGGATGAAACATAAATATTCAGTTATTGCTTTAACATCTGGCATTTCTACTGACCAAGCATATCTTAGCAAAGGCAATGTTATCTTGTTTATTCTGCTTTCTCTTAGCTGATCACTATTAGCTAGGCCTCTGGTCTTTTAACCAAACTCTGGACTTTGGGTCTGAAAAAGAGCTGGCCCAATCCATATGCCAGGTTGTTATATAAAATGCATATGGATTTTAACCCTTCAGTCCCTCCTCTTGACCCTAGGGTTCCCTAACCTGCCAGGTCAAATATACTAATTTTAATGTACCCAGCCTACTGCGGAGTCGCCGATAAAGCACCAGTACCATTAGGAATGTCAGGATAGATACTCCCCACATAACTTGACAAAATAGCACCCAAATCCATCCCCAGGGGACCTTATCACCTGAGATGGCGTTGCCCATAATCATTGCTTTAACCTCCACTGCCTGGTTCCTTGCCTTCGAGTACGTCACATCGGCCTGGTCCACGGTTTCCCCTATCTGAGTGTACCTCAGA
>NW_020688037.1:0-1868 GCF_002925995.2 Terrapene triunguis | reverse complement strand
TCCTGCCTCCGGTCCTGCAGAACATCCACAAGGCGGCGGAGCGTGTCTGTTTGCTCCCTCATTAGTCCAAGCAGCGTTTGAGTAGCCTGCCTGTCCTCCTGTCGCCACCTCTCCTCCCGTTCCATGTTTGCCCGGTGCATTTGGGACAAGTTCTCCCTCCACTGTGTCTGCTGGGCTGCCTGTGCTCGGGAGCATCCCATTAGTTCAGCAAACATGTCTTCCCGTGTCCTCTTCTTCCTCCTCCTAATGTGCGCTAGCCTCTGGGCAGATGTGGCTGTGGGAATTGGAAAAAGGGAGTGAATTCCTGAGACAGAGCAATGTATCTGTGAACAGAGAACATAGTCTTTCTCTGTGAACAAGACCATGCAGAGCACCTATCACACGCGCACTGAGGACAAGGTCGAATTTTCGGCCCTCGCCTACAGTGCCTGCGGTCTTGCTGTGGCGAGCTGAGGAGCAGGGCAGGACACCGGACTTTGTCTAGATGGCAAACATGGTAAGCCGTAGACTTGTGGCCGCTTAAAACTTTAAGAGTGGCACTGGCCTTCTTTCACATAGAAAGCAATGCGAGTCTCTGCTGGCAGCAATCCTGCAAGCATGAACTCTGGCCCTGTCCCACCCCCTCGCAGCTGTAAACCGCGTGGCTGTAAACCGGCGGTTGCAGTTCTGTAAAGGGACGGGCAAGCAGTCCCAATACTAACTTTCCCCTACCTAATTCACAGCAGGGAGTCATGCCAGACATCACCCTCCTGAAGGTCTCCGAGAGCCAGAAGGAGAAGATGCTCCGGGACAGCCTGCAGAAACCGGGGCCATTTGCTGCACTGCTCTGCAAGGCCATGATCCCAGAGTACCTGCTGGCGTTGTGGCAGGGAAACGTGTCCTACCACGGGGGGCCTAATAAGCTCTCCCTGCCCAGGAACCTGCTGATGAGGCTGGAAAAACACCTGCAGGAGGTGTATGAGGAGTTCTCCCCGGAGGATGTCGCCTCGATCCCCGGTTACATTGACCAGTTCTTGGCTTAGGTGCCCTTGGAGGGACAAATGACTGCAGGGTTTTGGGCACTATAATCATGAAGCGGACATTGTGAGATTTTTTGAAAATGGTTCGGACTATATATTGAGGCGCCCAAAGACAGAGTAATCATGATACACTTTGCACTGATTCCCCTTTTGTTTGACTTTCCTGTTTACATGTTTTGAAGCACTTTACCCACTGTTAATATTTTCAATCTTCCTGTTTTGTTGCAAATAAATGTTTACATGTTTTAAAGCACTTTAGCTACTGTTAATATTTTAAATATGCCAGTTATGTTGTAAATAAATGTTTGGATATTTAAAACACTTACTGCTTGATCCTTCCCCTGAATCTGTGTCTGGGGTAACGGCTGGTGAGGGTTGGTAGGGGATCTCTGTCAGGGTGATGAAGAGTTCCTGGCTGTCGGGCAAATCAGCGTTGTAAGCGCTGTCTACTGCCTCGTCCTCCTCATCTCCTTCCTCCTCTTCCCCGTCCGCTGAGGAACCGGCCGCGGACAATATCCCATCCTCAGAGTCCACGGTCAGGGGTGGGGTAGTGGTGGCGGCCGCACCTAGGATGGAATGCAGTGCCTCGTAGAAACGGGATGTGTGGGGCTGGGATCCAGAGCGTCCGTTTGCCTCTTTGGTCTTCTGGTAGCCTTGTCTCAGCTCCTTGATTTTCACGCGGCACTGCGTTGCATCCCGGCTGTAGCCTCTCTCTGCCATGGCTTTAGAGATCTTCTCATAGGTCTTTGCATTCCGTCTTTTGGAGCGCAGCTCGGAAAGCACGGACTCATCTCCCCACACAGCGATGAGATCCAAGACTTCCCGATCCGTCCATGCTGGGGCCCTCTT
>NW_020688036.1:0-3570 GCF_002925995.2 Terrapene triunguis | reverse complement strand
AGCTGGCCCTATATAAGAGGCTGGGAGCCAGGAGCTCAGCAGTCTCTCTCTAGCTGTAGAGGGAGATGGACCTGGCTGCAGGGAGCTAGAGACAGGGTACCTGAGTGGAGGAGGTCTGGGGAAAGGCAGAGGAGCTGGGGAGGCTCCAGCCTGGAAAGCCCCAGGCTGCGGCCTAGCAGAAGGCCAATGAGTATAGGGCGTTGCAGAGGGCAGCCCAGGGGTAGGCAAAGGCAGCAGATCCAAACCCAACCTTGCCAGTGATGAGTAGGCGCAGGACTGGGGGACCTCCCCCAGGCATGCCGCCGAAGGCTGCCTGACTGCCGTGCTTGGGGCGGCAAAATACATAGAACCGCCTCTGCTTGCGGTTCAGGTTTCTCAATTCTGGAGTGAGGGATGCAGTGCTTAGAAGAAACTAATGCTACGAGCTATTAAAGCGAACTTAGGGTTTACTTGACTAACTTAAACTTAAAATCAAAACCTAATAAACAAAGAATAAAACTCAGGGAAACCAAGCTTGGCCTAGTTCCTTTGAAACTTAAAGTTTAAGAAGAACAAGTACAGCCTACTGATAGTAGCAGTCATCGCAAATAGATAGAATAGAGTGGAGGAAGTAAGTGAGAATAGAGTAAAGTGAGAATGGAGATGAGGTAAAGTGAGAAATGGAGTACTCTATTGAGGTGAGTTACCTCTTTTATAGGGCAAACGCCGGAAATCCTTCCTCTTATACCCAAATTTCATTCCTCACCCACAGAAATGTTAGGGTACATTTACCCCATAGGCTAATATGTATGTGTGTATTGATGACAGGTATGTACGCACATCAGTCTCTTGTGGTGTACTTGTTAAGTCTGTGGGTACAACATTGAAAACCTCCCTATGCCATTCTCCATTGTCTATTGGTTTAGGTAAAAGGTTATAGACATAGGCGTGGGTACTCATCTAATTAGGAAACAAGATATATGTCAACTTTGCTTTCTGAGTAAAAGGTCTTAATATAGATATGTTAACTTTGCTTTAGCTTAACATACAGGATATGGCCTGTAGGCCTCTTGCATTACAGCCAAACTTATTTTTAATATACATTTATAAACCTATTTCAATAAACCAAATACTTAAACTATAAGAAAAGATACAGATACATATACAAGCAAGCAGGTTAGTCCTATAGGCTACAGAGGGGGATCTTAAACTTTTAACTGTGCTTTGAGCACCCACTTGGGGCTCAGCAAATTCATCAGCCCTGATTTGCTTGGGGCTTGCTGGGGCTGGACACGTGACCATTGTTAGTCTTGCCAGTAAGTACATATTTCACTGAAGAATGGACAGTTTTCAATAACACAGAAGACAATCCCACCAGGTATTCCCACTGCTGCAAAGCCCAAACTAGTATCAAACCCTCCTTTTTACGGGGGGTGAATCCCTTCTCTACTTCACTTACAATTTTGGAGGTATAAGCCATGGGGCAGAGCCCTATTTCATGGTTCTGACTCAGTACAGCTTTCATCCCCATTTCAGTAGCCAGCTGCCTCACAAACAGCTGTCCCATATGGGGATATGCTAACACTGGAGCCTGAACCAAGGCCTGTTTTAACTGGACCATGGTTTCCTGCAGCAGAAGGCCTCAATTTCATTCCACCCCTTTCTTTAACAGTTCATGTAGCAGGGCTGCCTTCTCTGCAAATCCTGCAATAAAATCTTGGGAGCAATTAACCATTCCCAGACAGGATCTAAGAGCTGTGACATCCATGGAAGCTGGTAATTTAAGAATCAGCTCCACTCCCTGTTGGTCAGGGGAATGCCCCCAAATCACTAGTTCATTTTTCTTCTCTTTCTTTTTCCTTAGTTGCTTCCTAATTTAAATAAACATTCTATAGGGTATTACCCCGGCTGAGAAGTGCTTGTGGTGCTTCCTTACCCTGCAGCTGTTTACAGCTGGAGAACACCAAGAGGAGGGGCTATGACCAAGGTAACTCCACAAAGTTTTACTTGATCTAGGGTTACCATCCGTCCGGGTTTCCCCGGACATGTCCGGCTTTTTCAGCGTTAAATGGCCGTCCGGGGGGGATTTCTAATCAAGTAGAAATGTCCAGGATTTCCCCCTTCCCCTCATGCAGAGTGTGGCTCAGCTGATTGAATGGCAGGGCCTGATTGAAAGCCGCTCGCAGCCACTGGGGCCTCTAGCAGCCAGAGTCCCTCCCCCTCCCCCGCTCCCTCCTCCCCCGCAGAGCAGCACAGAACAGTGTTTGAGTCCATGTGGAGCCCGCAGCTCTCCCTCTGCCGGGTGAGTGGGGGAGCAGAGGCTGCAGGGCAAGGAGGATCAGGGCAGGTGGGGGCATAGAGGCTGCAGGGGCAGGGGGGTGTAGGGGCAGGGCAGGCGGGGGGTGCAGAGGCTGCAGGGGCAGGGCAGGCAGGGGCTGCAGGGCGAGTGGGGAGCAGGGGTCACAGAGGCTGCAGGGGTGGGCGGGTGCAGGGACTGCAGGGCGAGTGGGGAGCAGGGAAGCACTTAGCAACCCCCAACCAAGATCAGAGCGGGAGGGAGGAGGGGGAATGCGGGGTGCTCAGAGGAGGGGGCAGAGTTGGGGCAGGGTCTTTGGGGAAGGGGTTGGAGAAGGGGCGGGGTTGGGGCAGGGCCAGGGGTGGAGTTGGGGCAGGGCCGGGGGCGGGACTGGGGCCCCTTGGAGTGTCCTCTTTTTTAAATGTTTGAATATGGTAACCCTACTTGATCCTCCGTCGGCGGTGCAGTCCAGGGGAGTCCAGAGTTTGGGGAGCTTATTAACAAGTTTGGGGAGGTGATTACTGATGGTGAACCATCTGACTCACTCTGCCACACCTGATAGGGTTTCTACCCGCACGTGAATGTTGGGTCCCTTACACATAACTGCTATTTAGTTATTTGGTACCACTATATGATAATCTTCCCCTTAAATATTACTCTTAATAAGACATCTTCATTATTTTCAATACTTGCAGTATGATTAAGAGGATACTTCCCCTTTAAATTTTTCATGAGCTCAGTTATTACATCACATAGATACATTTGGAAATATGTGATATTGGGAATACACACGACCCCTTGCCCTAGCTCATAGTAACCTTTTGTGGATACGTTTGGAAACAGGTGTTATTGGGAATACTCAGGAGCCCTGGCCCTAGCTCACAGTAACCTTTTGAGTCTGTACAGGCCTGATCCAAAGCCCATTGAAATCAATGGGAGTCTTTCCATTGACTTCAGTGGGATTTGGCTCTAGCCCTTATTGCTAAAAACAATTCCATTAATTCTGAAAGTGAAAGTCAACAGGGAGGTTTCTTAGCTAAAGACAGGCCGTTTCCTGTGGTAGAAACATTTGCAGCTGTAGTATTTAGTCTGCAGCCATCTCTTGCTTGGGTCAGCAGCCTGCCAGGGAATCGCAGCCACTTGGGGAAGTCAGGTATAGTAACAGCTTTAAATTCTTAATCTTCATTAACCTCATTACAGACACTTGTGCTGCATTCATCTGTAGACAGCAGGTTGGACTGTTGTGTAATCTTGGGGTGCCAAATAGTAGTGGTTTTTGTTACCAGCCTAATGAC
>NW_020688035.1:0-2111 GCF_002925995.2 Terrapene triunguis | reverse complement strand
GCACCCCCCCCCCCCCCCCAACAGAGAGATGCCCAGAGCCACCCCCAACGCAGGCCAGAGAGACTGGCGCGTTCGGCTGCCCCACGAGCCTGGGCCACTCCCGGTGGGGCTACTGGGGAGAAACCGCCCGGCTGGTCAGAAGGGATCCACCCCAGGTCAGACCCACGGGCCCATCTACCCTGGCATCCCACCTCCCCCAGTGGCCAGGACGAGGGGTTGCAGAGGAAGGTGCAACACTCCCCCTAGTGGGCACTGATGGAATAACCTGCCCCTGGGCCCACTCCCTGGTAGCACCCAGCGCCAGGCACTTGGACCCCCTGCTTACCCGGGGGGAACAACATTAACCCCAAATAGACACTGGCTGAGGGCAGGGTGCTGGGATGGGGAAGCCAGGGGAGGGAAACTGAGGCACACAGCCCAGCAACAGGCAAGCACCCAGCACCAGGCACTGCACGGGTGGACCTGGGGGCAGACAGATAGCTGGGGGGTGTATAGAGATGGGGATCTACCTTAGGGGTCCAGTCAGTATCAATAGCCGCCCCCATACACACACCTTCATTGGTAACCAGAGCAGAGATTTGGCCTCCCCAGCGCCCATGACTGGGCCCCCCAGCCTCACCGGTGCTGAGACTTCCCATGCAGCAGCCTGGAGGTGACCCTGTGAACCCTCCTGCCCCCCCACCCTGACCCTGCCCTGGAGCACCTCTTTGGGGGCAGAGCGGGACCCCCTAAACTCCTCCCCCAGCTGGGCCAGGGACTCACTGATCACAGCCGGGTCACGCTAGCATCTGGGCAGCTCCTGGCCTGTACAACATTTATCTTCCCCCTCCCCCCACCCCGCTGTGGGGAAGAGCTATTCTCGCCCTTGTACAGGTGGGGAAACTGAGGCAGAGGCAGCACAGTGAATTGAACCCAGGTGTCCTCTGTCCCTGGTTGGCGCTGACCTCTCCCCTCTAGCGCCCCTTGGTTATTGAAGGAATGTCCCCGCCCCTCCATCCTGGCTGCCCCCAGAGCACCGCCATCAGGCTTCAGGCCGAGAAAATCGTGAGACTGACTTAGAAATCACAGGATTATTATTGCATTTATACAGGGGCATGGAGACCCCCACAGCTTCGCAGGCACCATTGAATCACCCCACCCCACCCCACCGCCCCCGAGAGGGAGGTAAGTGGCATTGGCCCCGAAGGGGAAACTGAGGCACGGAAAGGTTCCTCTAGAGAGTCACCGGGGCAGAGTGACTCCCCATCCCGGCTCCACCCACTAGCCCCCACTCCCCTCCTTGCACTTGCTATAGTCCTGCACCAGGGCGTAATACGATTTCCAGACGGCTGGGTCCTGCTGGCACAGGGTGCCCCCACCCCGCTGCTCCTCCTCCAGGTTGCGGTTCATGTCGCCCACGCAGGCCCAGCCGGGCGCGCTCTCGGTGCTCACGCACCACTTGGAGTGGTCGACGGTGGCCGAGAAGTCGGGCCCCGGGGCCGGGAAGCCCAACTCCTCGATGTTATACACCCGGTAGGGCCCCGAGCAGTTGGAGGGCAGGACCCCCCGCGAGTTGGGCCAGAACTGGACGTAGAGGTCGCTGGAGAGCGCCTGGGCCAGCCAGCCGGAGTAGAGATCTGGGGGACAGAGCGGGGGGGGGTTAGCGAGCTGGAGGGAGGGGAAATGACCCATGGCCAGCACTGTGGGGCTGATCCGGGGGGGGAAGAGACCTCAGGGGGAGCTGGCCAGAGTACAGATCTGGGGGGCAGAGAGCAGGGTGGGGGGGTTAGCGAGCTGGAGGGAGGGGAAATGGGGGGGGGTCAGAGGCACTGTGGGAACACATCAGAGGGAGGATAGAAGGCTGTGGGGTAGAGATCTGGGGAGGCCGAGGTGTTGGGGGGTAGCACCACTTGGGGTGGTTATAAGGCCATGGGGGGCTGATAAGCCCCAACACAAGCCCCCCCCCTGCATGAGAGTGGGTCTGGGACCTCCCCCTCCCGCCCGTTCTCACCGTCGTGGAAGAGCCGGAACTTGGCCAGGCTCAGGAAGCGGCGCCCCCCCAGCGAGGTCAGGGCCACGCTGCGGTTCCAGGGGGGCTCCTGCACGTGCTTCATCTCGGAGGCCAGGCGCAG
>NW_020688034.1:0-1688 GCF_002925995.2 Terrapene triunguis | reverse complement strand
GCACATCCCTGCAAGGCTCCAGCAGCTGCTTCTCCCCTTCCCCAGACCAGTCTCCAGCAGCCTTCCCTCCCTCTCCCCAGCACCTTCCACCGTCCCTCATGGCAGCAGCTCCTCCCCCCCCACTTTTCCTGCTCCTGATCACCCAGGGAGCAGGAGTGAGCACCAGGTCCCACTGCCCATGGGAGGGGAGCCCAGAGAAGCATCTGCAGCCAGCGACCTTGGTGGTCACTCAGCCATCACCTCAAGCCTTGGCTGGGGAAGGAAGAGCCAGAGGAGTGGTGGGGGAAACAGAAGGAAAGGGGCAATGGAGAGGGGGAGTGGAGAGAAAAGGGGGGAACAGACTGAGAAAGGAGGGACCCAGGGAGATGGTCAAATGCAGCAGGAATGGGGTAAGGATGGAGGCTCCCTGTAACTTGACCATTGCAACCATCTTCACTCATGACCTTCCCATGGCTAGTGACTCCCTCCCGCCCCCTCCCCCAGCACTGCACAGGGTTGGGTTTGGTGTCTCTCCCAGGTGGTGCTGATGGGGGTGGGAGGAGAACATGGAGAGATTTGCCTCCTCCCTTTAGCCTCTAGTCAGCTGTGGTGAAATTGGATGCAGGATGCTGGTTTTTTAAGGCCCGGCTTGACGACAAAGCCCTGGCTGGGATGATTTAGTTGGAATTGGTCCTGTTTTGAGTAGGGGGTTGGACTGGATGACCTCCTGATGTCTCTTCTATGATTCTGTGCCCTCCAGACAGAAATTGCATCTGGGACACCATGGGGCTGCACTGCCCTGCACAGTGTCTCAGGCCCTGTTCTGCACAAGATGTCTATGGTGTTGGCCTGGTGGCCTCACTGCTCCCGCCAGCCAAGTCAGTTAACACAGGGGGAACCAGAGCAGCGTGTGGATTATGACTCAGTCATGTTACGCTCTGATACTGCCTGGCTTTAACTGGGCTTCCCCACTCCCTGTGTGTCATTGCCAGGAGAGGGGCAGTGTGCGCTCAGCTGCCATTTTACTGTTCGGCAACGTGGTGAGCAGGGTGAAGGACCCAGACAACCCCATCGTGCAGCAGGAAATGATCAACTGCTTGCTCCCGCTGCTGCTGCATCCTGAAGACCAGGATGAGTGTGTGACACTGGTAAGTGCCATGGTCATTATTTCCTTAAGAGCAAAGAGCCAGAATCCCCTGGGTCCCCCACTCCATTAATTGCCAGAGCCCCTTGCCCAAGCTTCCTTCAATGCTTCCTTTAAAGCCCTTTTCTAGACTGCTGCTCTGTTGCCTCTGACGGCACCAGAATTGTGTGTGTGTCTTTCTCCCCCCCCTCCCCCCCCAAAAGCAGGAAAAAGAAGTTGCAATCTGCTCTACTGCCGTGGCTTCAGTCATTGGCTGCGAGAGGGACCCACCGCCAAAGAGCCGGACGTGCCGCCCCTCTCCGTTGGCCGTCCCAAACACCTGCTTGTTGGGCTACTGCCTGGAGCCGGCCCTGTTGACTGCACCAACTTTCCATGCCCCCAACACCTCTTTGGCTACATCGGGGGAGGGATAGCTCAGTGGCTTGAGCATTGGCCTACTAAACCCAAAGTTGTGAGTTTAATCCTGGAGGGGGACATTTAGGGATATGGATCAAAAATCTGTTTGGGGATTGGTCCTGCTTTGCACAGGGGGTTGGCCTAGATGACCTTCTGAGGTCCCTTCCAA
>NW_020688033.1:0-3129 GCF_002925995.2 Terrapene triunguis | reverse complement strand
ACCCTGGCGAGCCGCGTGCCGAACGTTGCCGACCCCTGTGCTAGTGTGTGGAACTCACTCCCTCCCCGCCCCCATCTCTGTCCCAGCACATCCTCTTGTGGAAAGAGATCTGCAGCAGATCCAGTGTCAGGTAACAGAAGGAAAGGTTTTGGCAGAGGAATAACACACCCACAGATTCCCTGATAGCTCCTGGCTACGCAGAAGGAACTGCCTGTGCCCTCACAGAGCCAGAGGGAGGCCACGGGCTGCTCACAGAACACGGGCGTGGGAGGAGACAGACTTCTCAAGTCTTTCTATGCTCCTATATGTCTGTTAGTCTATAAGGTGCCACAGGACTCTTTGCTGCTTTCTCAAGCAGTCCACACAGACTGGGTTTCACCACAAAGCCCTAGTTTTAAAAAAAAATGCCTTAAAGCCACCCCTCTCTATTGCATCAGGCAGCGTGGCCTAGTGGATAGAGCCCTGGGGTTGGCCCCTGGCCAGCTGCATAACCTTGAGCCAGTCACTTCACCTCAGTTCCCCATCTGTAACATCGGGTTAATGATACTACCCTCCTTTGTGAAGTGCTTTGAGATCTACTGATGATAAAAGCAGGTATTATTAATTTGACCACTCCCAGTTCCTTCCCTTCAAACCCTGTCCCTCCACTCCCTTTTATTGTTTTTCTCTCTCTTTTGTCCTTTATTTTGCAGCTGACTCATTCTATTTGTTTCATCTGATTTGAATCTCAGGCACCGATTTTTTTTTTTTTTAAATGCCTCCAATAGTACGACTGGGCCTGCAAACTATATCCAGCTCTGATCATTTGCAGGTGCAGTTTCTGTGACTGGACACACCAGGTGTGTTGAGCCCCCAGGCACATCAGGGCCATGCGGTTTTTTGCACCCACTCATTTAGAAACCAAGCATTACATCTGAATGTGAAGCTCCATTTTATTCTCCCGTGTGCAATGCATTAGCTTAATTGCATTTCTTACATTGTACAGTGCACTGATCGCTTTGGAGTGGGGGCGCTTTAGAAGTCAACGGATGATTGTTACTATTATAAGTAAAAGGCTAGGTCACGAGGCCTTTAGACTAGAGAGCAATGTTATGCAAGCCAATCTATCGCAGCCCCACTGAGGGCCATTTTGTTCACATGTCACTGTGCCTCCGACTTCCCCAACGCAGTCATTCTTCGAAGCACATTAATTCTGTTTGTGTGTCAGCTCCACCACATCCAGCATGAGTCACACGCAGAAAGTGCAGCACCTTCTGTAATTGATATTTTCCTGAAGCCAGCTCTTGGGTAGTCCCAGCGATGCCCTCATAACTCCATTTTAATGCCACTCAGAAGGAGGCTGCCTGGAAAATAAAAATCCAGGAGATATTCTCTTCCATTGCACTGTGAGCACCATTGTTTCCTACTTACACATGCACTCTAGGTGGGAATGTGAAGCTACTGCCTGTGTTAATGACTGCCAGCGGGATGCAGGTACTTCAAAGAGCAAAGGACAAGGACAAGGACAGCCCCATTTTCTCTAACACCATATGGTACTTGCAGGGAACCTGATTCTGCATTCTACATGGACTCTCTATGCTCAATGACATCAAAGGGAATTTGAGGCCCACAAAGAGGGCAGGTTAGGGGCCCAAGGTCTTTCTATTTAGCAGTGTAGGCCAGAGAAACTATTATAAAACCACTCAAAATCAGTTATCAACACAACTGCTCTTGTCAGATGATCTGCCCGTTTACTCCTGAACTGAGGGGAGACAAAGGTATCCTCAAAATATCACTGCACCGCGCTAGGGACTCAGGAGCACAGCTGGTGGCACAGCTGGGGATCCAGGGACACGGTTGGAGGTCTGGCTACATCATCCAAACAAAGCACAGTGCCACAGCATGAGCATTAATGCTGCTCAGGCTCTTTTAAGTAAAAGTGGAGGAAATGTTAATGACAAAGGTCTGTGTCATTCCTCCTCACCCTAGCTAACCTCTCGCGCCTTTGAGACCCATGTTCCTACTCTGGCAATTTCTCTTGTGAGCACACTCCTGGGAGATGTATTATTCCCATGCCTTCGCTGCACAACAAAGCAAGTTTGATGCCTGCCCTCGACCATGTTAGCTCAAACGCTCTATGAAAACATACTGGAGAAACAAAGGCAGCAAAAGAAGTTAAGTGGCAGCTGAGTGACCTCCCGCTCGTAGTATGTCAACCAAAAGAGAGATAATTAGAGCAAAAGTAGAAGCAGAAAACACAAAGGCACTGCGTATTTAATGAATCCACCAGAGCCATCACTTACACTCCGGCATACTGCAATTAAACATTACATGGTGCTCATAAGCTGTAAGCTGGTAGGGGCAGGTGTACTCGGCCTGACTCCAGAGGTACTGAGCCCCCTAAGTCGGGGGCAGCTGCAGGGGCCGTCTGTTGTGCATTTAGCAAATCATATCCATGTATAATCTTAAATCTTACGTCTGTAACTAAATATAAAGGTTAAGAGACAGAGGGATGCTAGTTTGCATTTCAGCCAGAGAAGGCCAGGAAATCGAAACCATGCAAAGCACTGAAATTCATCCAATTCCTATCTATTTCAGGGTTTACCGCTTTTTCTTTTGGTAAAAAAGGCACTAGCTTTCATTTAAAAAAAAAAAGCAAGATTAGCCCTTTTTATTATTGCTAATTACAATGTGGATGTGGTAGCAGTCCCAGGCACATTCAGGGCTCCCAAGATGCTATACAAGCTCAGAATAAAATACAGTCCCAGCTCCAAGAAGCTTATGTTCTGAGATCCCGATCCGGCCATCACTTATACAGCTGAATAATTTTACTCATGTGTGTAAATGATAACAGGATCAGGACCCCATTTAAGTCAAGACACAGCAAGTGGGTGTAGCCATCAGAAGCAACGGAGGAGGGAGAATAAGAGAAACAATATTAGTAGCAAGTAGCTCCGCAGGCCACTCTGCCAATTTTATTAATTAATGTATTCATGATAAATCATAAGATGAAAGAGATCTCTCACAGATCTTGGGAGACAGACCTGTCCTCGCTTATAGACAACCGCCCAACCTAAAGCAAATACTCACCAGCAACCACACGTCACTGAACAAAAACACTGACCCAGGAACCTATCCTTGTAACAAAGC
>NW_020688032.1:2476-2702 GCF_002925995.2 Terrapene triunguis | reverse complement strand
CACGTAGGAGGATTTACACTTCTGAGCCATGGAAGCAGAAATTGACTTTTCCTTTCCAGATTTAGCTAATATTCAGAAAGGGACTCTAGCACCTGCCTTCCAGATTTGAACACCCTCAAAATTCAGGAGTGCTCAAGCTCAATTTGGGCAGCTGTTACTTCATTTCCCCCAAATCAAATATACTGATCCACTGTAACTTGCTGTTGAAAAAGTAGAATAAATTGAG
>NW_020688032.1:2025-2376 GCF_002925995.2 Terrapene triunguis | reverse complement strand
TTTTTTTTTTTTTTTTTTTTTTTTTTAAGTTTTAGTTGTATTTGTTTAAAAGGAAGATCGTGATAGTGCATTCCCCATAGAAACAAAGAATGGAACAAAAGAATAATAAAGGCACCTCAACTTTTCCTCATTTATGTAGGACAGTCTTATAATATGCATCCAGATATCCTCCAGTCACACAAGCTGAAAATTGTTCCATTTTACTGCAGTTCTGTAACCATATGGGAACCAATCCTGTCTGTGTTCTGTGCACATCCAAAATTCCTGCTGAATGACCCACCCTGGGAGCGACTTACCAGTGACCCAGGGCTGGGGCGGCAGGAGGGTGCAGTTGGGGGGGGGGGAAGGGGG
>NW_020688032.1:0-1925 GCF_002925995.2 Terrapene triunguis | reverse complement strand
CTTTTTTTTTTTTTTTTAAGTTTTAGTTGTATTTGTTTAAAAGGAAGACCGTGATAGTGCATTCCCCATAGAAACAAAGAATGGAACAAAAGAATAATAAAGGCACCTCAACTTTTCCTCATTTATGTAGGACAGTCTTATAATATGCATCCAGATATCCTCCAGTCACACAAGCTGAAAATTGTTCCATTTTACTGCAGTTCTGTAACCATATGGGAACCAATCCTGTCTGTGTTCTGTGCACATCCAAAATTCCTGCTGAATGACCCGCCCTGGGAGCGAGTTACCATTGACCCAGGGCTGGGGCGGCAGGAGGTTGCAGTTGGGGGGGGAGGGAAGGGAGAGAGCCCTGCCTAGGGCTGGGGTGGGGGGCAGCCAAAACAATTTTTGCTTGGGGCAGCAAAAAACCTAGAGCCAGCCCTGCTAACAACAGGATTTTTTTCCAGTAATCTGAGGATTTACCAGTTGGAAGAGACTGAGGAGGAGAAAGATCTCAGTTTACTGGTGAATTACAGGATGGCTATGAGTGACCAATGTGATGTGGCCATGAAAAAGGCTAATGCAGTCCTAGAATGCATTAGGTGAGGTATTTCCAATTGAGATAATCAAGTTCTGTTATGATTTCACAAGGCACTGGTGAGATTTCCTCACTGGAATACTGTATGAAGTTCTGGTCTCCCATGTTTAAGAAAGATGAATTCAAACTGGAACAACTGCAGAGAAGGGTTACTAGGATAATCAGAGGAATGGAGTACCTATCTTATGAGAGGAGATTTAAGGATCATGGCTTTTTTAACCTAACCAAATGAAGGCTGAGGGGAGTTATGATTGTACATCAGAGAGAGGGAAAGGAGTTATTTAAGTTAAGGGCCCATGTTGGTACAAGAACAAATGGTTATAAAGGTTTCTAACCATCAGAGGAGTGAAGTTCTAGAACAACCTTCCGAGGGGAGTAATAGGGTGCAAAAAACCTAACTCATTTCAAGACTGAGCTTTGATAAGTTTATGGAGAAGATGGTATGATGAGGTTTCCTAGAATGACATATGGCCCATCAGCCACTTCAATTAGCAGATATCTCCACCTGGTGCTAGGCACTAGATGGCGAGGGCTCTGATTTACTACAGAGAGATCTTTCTCACCCACATAATCAGAGTCTAACTGGTCACTATGATTGGGGTTGGGAAGGTATTTTCTCCAGTCAGATTAGCAGGGATCCTGTTTGTTTGTTTGTTGTTTGGTTTGCCTTTTTCTGGGGCGTGGTTCAAATGCTGGTTTGAACTAGAATAAATGATGGATTCTCTGTAACTTGAAGTATTTAAAACAAGATTAGAGGACGTCAGTAACTCAGCCAACAGGTTAGGGGCCTTTTTCAGAAGTGTGTGGCTGAGGTTCTGTGGACGGCAGTGTGCAAGATATCAAACTAGATGATTACAATGGTCTCTTCTGGCCTTAAAATCTATGAGTCTATCATTTCTATGAAGTTTCCTTACCAGATCTGTTCAATAAGTCTATAGCTAAATCCCAAAAAGGGGTTGAGCACCTACAACTGTAGAATGTCTCCTCAGCAACACAAACTGCTGGGAGCACATCAGACCTGTCGTCTGTTCTCTATGATGGTTTCCCATAGAATCTCAATTCACTGTCCTTGCCATCCCCCTGACAATTGACATAGTCTGCAGTGACCCACTCAAGGTCATTCTTGGCAGTATCATTGGTGCCCTCATGGAGAAGTAGGAAGGAGTAGCAGTCTGAGGGTTTGATCAGTCTCGGCAGACACTCCGTCACATCCTGAATTCCAGCTTCAGACAAGCAGCACACTTCTCGAGGTTCCCAGTCTGGATGGCAGATGGATGACTCCGTCCCCCGTTAGAAGCAAATTCCTGACCATCATCAACTGTCTCCTCCTCTTGGGAGTGGTGGTCAT
>NW_020688031.1:0-2442 GCF_002925995.2 Terrapene triunguis | reverse complement strand
GAGCTACAGACTGGTAACTATAAAGACCATCTGCAGGACTTGTGTGCATGATGGGGGTGGAGGGGGGTGTCCAAAAAGCAGATGCAACTGTTGTAATTTCAATAAATGTGGCATATTTGCCTCTTTTCCCCTGAAAAGAGCCCATGTGCTTTGTATAGCATAACAAAGAGGCGTCTTCCCCCACGCTTCAGGTCAGTGGCTCTCAATCATTCCAGACTACTGTACCCCTTTCAGGAGTCGGACTTGTCTTGCATACCCCCAAGTTTCACCTCACTTAAACTACTTGCTTACAAAATCAGTGCTGGATTCATTCTGGTCCTTGACTGGAATCTGCTCCAGCTCAGTGACATTTCCTGGTACAGGTGACAGTTTCTACCATTCCAGGAGAAACTGTAGCAGACAGTGTACTCCAACCACACATTGATCTGTACCTGGATGTGGTCAGTGAGCCAGGTGACTGCTCTCAGAGCAGGATCCATTGTCACCTGTGAAGAGTAGGGCAGAAAGCTGTTCTGATATGGTCAGTGCAACATGCTACTACTGGTGGAAATGGGGGCACAGGGAGCTATACAGAGTGGGTAAGGGTCAGGAAGAAAAGGGTTCAGTGTGTAGTGGGAATGGGAGTAGAAGACTATTAAGTACCAGATCTCATGTTTGTCCCTTACACCCATCCATACTGCCAGCTAGCACAGGTATGGAAGGAGGAGCTAAAAACTCAAATGCTATGCCACAGGGTAAGGCAAAAAAGGTGGCCTACACAACTTTTCTGCTCCTACCTCCCTCTTCTCTCTTCTTCCCTCCTCCCCCCCCCAGGCTCTTAGCTGCAACAAGCATAAACCTGTCTCCGCTGAGGGTCTGGCATTTTGCCTTGATGTAATGAGCTAAGATTTTTACTGAGTAACTTTATTTGTAAAAGCTAATCTTCATGAGTGATTTGGTTCAATGCTGTTGGCTGTAAAAGTTGGGAACTCTGTATAAAATACGGTGAAAACTGATTCACCCTAAATTTTGGACAGAACTATTGTCACTGATAGCATCTGGACACTTCTTCCAGGCAAATAACAAACAAGATGGAACTGGTAAATGGGCCCAAGTTACCATGCTCTGAGGCACCAGGAAGTCCTTCCACGATAGTCGTGACCTCATCTGGTCCTCTAGTCCTGTCTTTTAGTTTCAGGTCTAGTGTCTTCTCCAGTTTGGGTCCATGTTCACTTAAGTCTTGTATATCTTTGTGCATTACAGATTAATCTTTATCCACTTGTTGTTTTAATACTCACATCAACCCTTTGGGTTTTAACTTTTATATTATAAACAATACTTAATTCTCAAACTAGGGAAATCCAATCTAGATGGAGCTACTAGAAGGTGGGTGCATAATGGATTGGAAAATCATTTGCAGAGTTGGCATTAGTGCTTCAGTCACGCTGGAAGGGCATAACAAGTGGGGTCTCATAGGGATTGGTTCTGCTAAATATCTTCAATGATTTAGGTAATGGTAGAGTAAACTTATAAAGTTTGCAGACAACACTAAGCTGGGGGGGGGGTGGATTACTTTGGAGGATAGGATTAAAATTCAAAATGGTCTGAAGTAAATAGGATGAGATTCAATAAGGACAAATGCAAAGTACTCCACTTGGGCAGGAACAAACAGTTGCCCATATACAAAAGGGGAAATGACTGCCTAGAAAGGAGTATTGTGGAAAGATCTGGGGGTCATAGTGGCTCACAAGCTAATGCTGTGACACAAAGTCAACATCATTCTGGGATTTATTAGTAGGAGTGTTGTAAGCAAGACACAAGTAATTCTTCCACTCTACTCCAGTTGAGGCCTAATCAGCGCAGAGTATTGTCCCGTTCTGGGTGCCACATTTCAGGAACAATGTGGACAAACTGGAGACAGTCCAGAAAGAGAAATGATTAAGGTCTAGAAAACATGACCTATGAGGAAAAATTGGGTTTTTTTTATCTGGAAAAGATGACTGAGAGGACATACCTTTTCAAGTACATAAGGTTGCTGGAAGGAAGGGGAAAAAATTGTTCTTAACCTCTGAGGATAAGACACAGGTTGGATAAAAATCAATTTAAAAAAATCATTAAAACTGGCTTTTTATAAAATGCTTTTTGAGGAAAAGCTATCTAAAGATAGCTTTAATTAAGATGCATTATAGCTCAAAGATCTGATCACGTAATAGGGATAACTTTTAATTCTATCATATGAGACTATATTCATGTACTGTTTAAGAAACATTTTGTAAATGAGTTCCAATAGTTCATGAATTAGGTACCCAATTTTATGGGGTTCCACAGGCTTCTGTATAGATTTAAGTTAAGCTTTCCATCTAACCAATAAAAGAGGTTCTCTTGATCCCATCAGGGCATATCCCCTCCAGCCCCCTGCTGTGAGCTGCTCAGGGCTAGGGAGCACCCCATGAGCCAAGCCTG
>NW_020688030.1:0-1527 GCF_002925995.2 Terrapene triunguis | reverse complement strand
CTTTTTACACAGACACTCTGTCTCTCCCTCCCTCCCTCTCTCTCTTTCTCACATGCACACACAACATTGGGGAAATCCTCCATCAGATCATTTATTTTATCATATATTTATTTTTACATTTGATTCTTTATATCATTTGTACATTATACTACTTTACAATAGAAAATTACCAAATAGAATGATTACCAAAAGAAACCAGTTAGACTATCAATTGACAAAGCCAAGTACCGATTTTAAAACCGATTAGAATATTGAGTACCAAATCACCGCTTACAATCAGAATACCAATTTCAAAATTAATTACCAATTTGTAAAATAAAAATAGTGACATGTAAATAGTCAAAATCAGAATGAAACATTTTGATTTACTTGAAACAGATTTATTTTTGTGAAACTTCAACATTTTGTCTTTTCATTCCAATTCAGATTTTTTTTTTTTTTAAATGTAAGAGTTTCCTGTGGAACAGAAATTCCAAATTTCAACAGCTCTAGTTAAAATGGAGTTAAGCCTGAGAGCCCATATCAGTAATTCAGGGTAAGACACAGAAGAGGGATATTGTAATTATCCCAAAACCAAGTGTTGCAAACCCACAAAATTCAGAATTAATCTTAATCTTGAAAGAAATCCAGACAAGTCAAGCCATGGAAATGCACAATAAAGGCACCCATACAGGCTTACTTCTGGCCTGTAGTGACACCATGCAATTATAATAATACCACCAATAGCCTCCCCACCCCATCTTCCTTCTGATGGAGCTGCAGCTGGCACCTCTAATATTTCATGAATGGCTTGAAGATCAACTTTAAAAACACCACAGCTAGCACAGCTGAATGTCATGCTCCCTGACCACTGGCCAATCTTATTCATTAATATAGTTAGGCATTTATATAGTACCTCTCACCTTGACTGGTCCAGAACCTCTTTGTTTTTTATAGTATTAATGGTGCAACATTACATGATCACATATTATCAGTAAAGTAAACATGTTTCCCTTTCCACAACTACAGGAGAATGCTAAAGTTCTTCAGGAACGGGCCGTTGCTTACATCAACACAGATTCTTCTATAGAAGGTGTGTCTAAATTTCTTTTTTAAGTCTATTGGCTTCCTAGATGTAGGTTAACATTTTGCTGCATATTTGTTACTGCCTCAAGGATTTGTGATGCAAGGTACATAACAGGATATTGAGAATGCACAGGGCAGAGGCAAGTTTAGAGTAGAGTGGAGAGAGAATCCAACTCGGTTCTCATACTATTTCCCCCCGGCAAATAGCACCATCATGAGCTATGTACTTGGGGAGAGATCTTTACGCCAAAGGCAGCTGATTATATAAATATACCTTAAATATGTCTCCTGAAAAGGTCAGGGTTTAATATTGATAGTTTAATGAGTTCAGCAGTTTAACTCGGATTTTAATCTATTTCATCGCTACATTTGCTTTGATATCCAGTTTGCTATGTAGTTTATGGAAGGCAATGTTCACTGTACCGGACTGACTCCTTTTACTCAATGGAGTTATGGTGTAAC
>NW_020688029.1:2161-2775 GCF_002925995.2 Terrapene triunguis | reverse complement strand
CCAGCAGGTTACGAGAGAGAGAGTGAGAATAAGGATGGGAATCAACAGCAGGAAATTTCTGGGCACAGGGAACCACAGGGGACCTTTGTGGGAAGAGCTGAAGGGATTTTTTCCCAGTGCTTGGAACAGGGAGAAGCCTGGGGAAATTGGCAGAGGTCAAAGAGTCTGCTGCGAAACCACTCAAGGGAGCAAAAGGATGAATCTGTTATATATGGGGAAGGACACAGGAATCCCACAGACCGGCAGACAACCCCCAAGGAAGACAAATGCTATGAATATCTCGGTTCTGTTACGCTTCAAGCAATAAATACTGGAGAGAAAACACTTCAGTGGTTGGACTGTGGGGAACACTTCAATAAGTGCTCAGATCTTGCTAACCATGGGAGAAGCCACCCGGGAGAGAGACCCTCTCAGTACCTTGAGGGCAGGAATTGTTTGAATTGGAAGTCAGCGCTGATTACACATCAGAAAATCCACACAGGGGACAGACCAAATAAGTGCTCAGACTGTGGGAAAAGTTTCACATGGAGATCAGTCCTTGTTAGACATCAGGCAATCCACACCGGGGAGAGACCCCATAAGTGCTTGGACTGTGGGAAAAGTTTCATACAGAG
>NW_020688029.1:1889-2151 GCF_002925995.2 Terrapene triunguis | reverse complement strand
CAAACCTTGTTAATCATCAGGCAATCCACACAGGAGAGAGACCCCACAAGTGCTTAGACTGTGGGAAAAGTTTCATACAGAAGTCAGGCCTTCTAATACATCAGGCAGTCCACACCGGAGAGAGACCCCACAAGTGCTTAGACTGTGAGAAAAGTTTCCTATATAGGTCAGCCCTTGTTAATCATCAGAGAATCCACACAAGAGAGAGACCCAACAAGTGCTTGGACTGTGGGAAAAGTTTCATACAGAGGTCAGCCCTTGC
>NW_020688029.1:0-1879 GCF_002925995.2 Terrapene triunguis | reverse complement strand
ACCCCATAAGTGCTTGGACTGTGGGAAAAGTTTCATACAGAGGTCACACCTTCATAAACATCAGAGAATACACACTGGAGAGAGACCCCATAAGTGCTTAGACTGTGGAAAAAGTTTCCTACAGCGATCACAACTTCTTATGCATCAGGCAATCGACAATGGAGAGGGACATAAGTGCTTAGACTGTGGGAAAAGTTTTATATGGAAGTCAGCCCTGGTCACACATCAGAGAATCCACACAGGAGAGAGACCCCGTAAGTGCTTGGATTGTGGGAAAAGTTTCATACAGAGGTCCGACCTTGTTAAACATCAGGCAATCCACACGGGAGACTGACCCCACAAGTGCTTGGACTGTGGGAAAAGTTTCATATGGAGGTCAGTCCTTGTTAAACCTCAAGCAATCCATAGAAGAGGGAGACCATAAGACTCTGGGAAAGGTTTCAGAAACATATCAGCCCTTCTAAACATCAGGCAATCCACACACAAGAGAGACCCCCCGTAAGTGCATAAACTATGGAAAAATGTTTCAAATAGATGTCATCCCTTGTTTTACATCAGAGAATCCACACAGAGGAGTGACCCCATAACTGTTTAGCCTGTGAAAGATGTTTTAAATGGAGGTCAAAATTTATTCCAAATCAGGCAATACACACAGGAGAGAGACTCCATAAGTGTTTGGACCATGTGAAAAGTTTCACAGAAAGATCAAATCTTATAACACTCAGAGGATCCACACAGGCGAAAGATCCCATCAGAGCTCAGACTGGAAAAAGTCTCCTACATAGATCATACATTTTTTTCAAAATCAGCTAATCCACACAGGAGAGATCCCATAAGTGCTTAGGCTGTGGGGAAAGTTTTATATGGAGCTCAGGCCATGTTTTACATCAGAGAATCCGCACAGGAGACCCCATAAATGCTCAGACTATGGAGAATGTTTCATACCGTGGTCAAGTGCTTGGACCGTGGGAAAGGTTTTAGAAACACTTCAGCCCTTCAGAACATCAGCCAATCCACACAGGAGAGAGATCCCATAACTGTTTAGACTGCGGAAAAAGTTTCATATGGAGGTCAGACCTTGCTAAAAATCAGGCAGTCCACACAGGAGGGAGCCCCCAGAAGTGCTTTGACTGTGGGAAACATAGCAGAAACTGATCAGTCTTTGTTTTACATCAGGGAATCCACAAGACGCCATAAGTGCTTGGACTGTGGCAAAAGTTGTACACAGAGATCACACCTCATTAAACATTGGAGAATTCACACACGATCTAAACTTCTGTGACACGTGGCCTGAAAGAGTTAAGAACCTTGCAGGCTAATTGACCAGCTTCAACTTTTAGAGACATGTTAGAAAAGTGTGTAAATGGTATCTGGGGCCATTCCAAGAAATAGAGACTAGAACTTTGAAATGTAAACTGGTGTTTTTAAAAAAATTGGAAGAAGATAGTAGTGCTGTTGATTAATTGCAGTTAACTCACGTGATTAAATAAAAAAAATTAATTGTGGTTAGAAAAATTAATCTCCATGAATCACATTGTTAAACAATAGAATAGCAATTGAAATTTGTTAAATGTTTTTGGATGTTTTTCTACGTTTTCTTATATATTGATTTCCATCACAACAAAGAAGAGAAAGTGTACAGTGCTCACTTTATATTATTTTGTATTACAAATATTTGTACTGTAAACATGCAAAACAGAAGTAGTATTTTTCAGTTCTCCTCATACAGGTACTGTAGTGCAATCTCTTTATCAGGAAAGTGTAACTTACAAACATCGATTATTTTAATGAGATAAGTGCATTCCAAAATAAAGCAATTAAAAACTGTATAACCTAGAAGTCAACTCAGTGCTACTTCTTTCTCTGCCACTCGCTATGA
>NW_020688028.1:3614-4339 GCF_002925995.2 Terrapene triunguis | reverse complement strand
AATTGGTGCCAGTCTCCTCCTCCTCTCCCAGGAGCAGCAGAATTAGGAGCATTTGCCCTAACCACTCCTGGGGAGTTGGGGGTGTCCAGCACAAAATGGGACACTCCATTCAAGCAGGGAGGGGGGTTTCTTCCCCCCACCTCCTGCCCCAGCGTGTTGAGGAGGGGGAGAGAATCACAAGCTAGAAAAACAGAGTAGCCCCCTACTTCCCCTTTCTAAAAGAATAAGTGGCATCAATTCCCTGCAGTGTTACTGAACTGGAAAGACTCCACTGCAGGGTCTTTACAGCTTCTGGAGCTGCTGCTGTAATCTTAGTAAATCCCGTGTGCCCCAGGACTTGACCAGGCACCGCCCGGGCAATGCAGAGGTCAGAGCATGGCCCTTGCTGTGCAGCAGCAGAGCTACTGCTTGGGTCACACAGCACTTACATGCCCCAGCGAGAGAGAAGAGTCACCAAAGCCAAGGATGTTTTGTTTGGAAGTGGCACATGCTGGCTCAGGGAGAACTGACTCAAGGCTTTATCCAGCCCTCTCCTTGAGAAAGGCATCTCCTCGCTAGCGCCTCAGGCTCCTCTCAGCTGTCAACAATCATACAAACACTTTAATGATGGGGCTCAGCATCTCCCCACTGAAACACAGCATGGGCATTTCCAGTTTAATGGTCCATCTCCTCTCTGGAGCAGCAGTTAGCACCCCCCTCCCCTTTCTCCCCCCCCCCCCCCCCCC
>NW_020688028.1:0-3514 GCF_002925995.2 Terrapene triunguis | reverse complement strand
CCCCCCCCCCCCCCGCCCCGGCAAGGTTTCTAAATCACAGTAATGCTCAGAGAGACTCGGCTGCCTAGTGAGGTGGCAGAAAGATGCTCCGTTCCCAGCTAGGATGCGTCTAGCAGAAGAGTTTGAGGAAGCAGTTCTGACAGTAGGGCTTGTCATTCTGTTCCTTGAAGGTTCCTTTGTTGAGCTGCTTGAGGCAGAAGGCACAGACAAAGTGTTCTGGGTGAAATTTCTTGGCCATGGCGGTGATGCAGCGTCCCGTGATGGGCTTCTGGCAGCCGGAACACAGCGAGCCGCGGCGTTCGTGATAATGCACCTCACAGTAGGGCTGCCCATCATGCTCAAAGAAGCTGCCGTTGATGAACGGCGTGAAACATTCCTGTAGGAGGTGGAAGCAAAAGGGAACAGATTGATACGGCAAGCTGGGGACACAGGCAACTCCACAATCCATGCCTTCGCCTTCCATGCCCCTAGCTGCCTCCTGCAGGAAGTGGGCAGGGTGAATCATCTTCATCCAGCAGAAAGGGGCTGCAGAAGTACTGCTGCAAAGATGATCGGTGCCCAGCAGACACAGGGTTACTGAGCGTAAGCAGGGCAGATACAGCAACTGGGAGGGAAAATAAAGCCTTCAATTATACTTCATGTCCCTTTACTCCAGGCTGGCTTTATTAACACAAAGAAAATCCAAACCCAAGAGCAAAACTACTGAGAACACTTGGTAAGCAACACCAGAGCCTCTCCTGCTTCCAATAAGCTGGGAGGGAAGAGAACACCCCCATCCACAGAGACAGCTGCCACCACAACAGCTTTTAGAGCCCACCCACCCCAGCTCACCCAGGTGACAGGCAGGGAAGAATTCCTTATGCTCCAGGGCATCAGGAGCACCTTTTACCTTGTCACAATGGGCTGGTTTTAATTTCTTTAGCTGTATCTGCCCTGCTTACACTCAGATCATTGAAAAAGAAGGTGACGGCCAGTAGGGTTTTTTTTTAAAATTACCCATTTAGAATGCCAGATATTATGCATATTCCCTGGGACAGCGCCCTCCTTCTTGACTCATCCCAAACTATACACATACAAGAGTCACTTCACCACTGAAATACAGTGGCAGGCACAAGGTGACAGCCACTGGAGAAATGTGGAGGGGGAGAAATTTTGGGCAAGGACCCTGGGGGACAAGTCCATACCCTTACAAAAGCGATACTGGGTCTTTAATGCCTATGAAGAGAAGCTGTTAGAGACCAATTTTTTAATAGGCACCCATCTCTCTATAATGGTTATCACTGTCTAAGCCCACACAGGTATTAATGGCTGTACCTTCACTACAGTCATGGGAAGTTAGGAGGAATTCCCCCCCCCTTTTTACAGGTGGGAAAACTGAGGTATAGAGCCATTAAGGGACTTGCCCAGGGTCACACGGGTCAGCAGCAAAGTCAAGAACAGAAGCCAGATGTCCTGAGTCCTAGTTTTGTACTTGAACGTCTAGCCCTAGGGACACGCACAGTACCGCAAGTGCACGCATAGTTGGACATCTACTTAGTCACAGGCAGATGCAAACTGAGCCCTGCGTGCAGGCATCCAGCAGGGTGCAGCCACAGTAAGTGCATATCCAGGCACGTTCGCACACAGTGAACTGCGAGGAACTCCAGTTGCCTGCAGCATTGAAAGGCAGCAGGTACCTGGGAGCCTGATGCTGAGACTACTAAGCCATCCACCTCCATTCGAAAACAAACACTGGAAATTGGCCTGACTTTAACAACAGAAAAACAGACTCTGCCCAAAAGTTGCTGCCCCCACGAACAGGCAGCAGCGTGAAGAATGCCGAGCAACATCTCCTGAGCAGAAGAAGAGCCTGAAGCCAGGTCCAGGCAAGGACGGAGCTGGTCAGCTGCTCACAAGAGACTGCCAGAATTTCTATTCACAGGGGCCTTCTGAGTGATGGAGAGTTTCAAAGGGACAGCTTCAGCCAACTCCTTTCACGCTGGCTGCTCTGCAGCAGAGGAGAGCAGACTAGTGGTCTGAGCACAGGATTGGAAACAGGAACTTATGGGTTCTGACCCTCATTCTGAACTCCGCCTTTCTGCCTCTGTCTCGGTAACACGTGGCTGCTATTCATCTTTACACTGCTCCTGGGAGATGGGTCAATATTTGCAAGGCTCTTTGAAGACGTGCTAAGTATTTATTCTGCAGCATTACAGTTCATTATGCAGCAGCGTATTCAGTTTACAGCTATTTCATTAGTTTCCAAGTTGATCCAAATAGGTCAGTCTCATTAAGTTGACATTTCCAGAGTGAGCACACGAGGAAGCTCTTCAAATCAGGGTGCTGAGGCGGAGTGCTCAGAAAGCTTAGCTCACTATTACTAAGAAACCACTGGAAAAATTCTGTGCTTATCAGTGAACTGCTGCAGAAGCCCATAACTGTGGCTATGGGGGAGAGGGAGGGAATTAAGCCCCTAGAGAATTTAATGGAAACAGGCAGAGAAGCAAGAGGGTGCGTGGTCACTATCACACTATGTATTTTGTGGGGCTGGCTGTCCTGTGCTGGCCCAGACCCCTTGTTCTGATCGAGGTAACCACCAGACACCCACCTAGGGGACTTGGGAGAGGGGTCAGGTGACAGTGGGCAGCACAGGCTCTCTTACCCGACAGACAAAGCACTCAGGGTGCCACAGGGTATTCAAGGCAGAGATGTAATTTTCCAGGATGGCCCGGGCGCAGCCCCCACACTTCGGAGCGAACATGTCGAAGTAATCCTTGCGGCAATAGGCTTTGCCATCCTTCTCATGAAACCCTGCCAAGGACACAAGGGAAAAACAGAGCCAGACAGCATCAGCTTGTGACCTTCCTTCATGGGAACACCCAGCCAGACTCCATGGGGCTAACAGGGTGGCTGGGATCCCCAGTCACAGACCAGAGGTATCCCTTATTCTGCTATAGGAGGAGCACATGCTACGCCTCCTGTAGTCTCCATGTGGAAATAGCAATCACTGTTAGCTCCCCATCCACTAAGTAACACCACAGTCCCTCTCTACCCCCACACCCCCAGTTTTCTACATCACTTGCTCTAGGACAGTAGTCCCCACACTTTTCATGTCGTGCCCCACCTTACCTCTGTCCGCGCCCCACTCCCCGAAGCTGCGGTCCGGAGCGGGGCCGTGACTCCTGTGCGGAGGCGCAGACAGGCTAAGGTGGGTGAAGATGGGGCTGGAGACCTGGCTGGGAGTGGAGTTGCAGCCGGGGCTGCGGTCGGGAGCGGGGCCACGACTCCTGGGGGGAGGCGCGGACAGGCTAAGGTGGGCAAGGATGGGGCTGGAGCCCGGGCCGGGAGTGGAGTTGCAGCCGGAGCTGCTGTCAGGTTCAGAGCCGCAGCCAGGCCAAGCGCCAGAGGACGGGGCCACAGCTGGGAGCAGAGCGGGGCTGAGTGGCACTTCCTCTCCACCCCTTATGGGGGCTAGACTGGGCCCTGATGCTCCCCCCAAACATGCCCCACAGTTTGGGGACCACTGCTCTATGGA
>NW_020688027.1:0-9612 GCF_002925995.2 Terrapene triunguis | reverse complement strand
CCACTTAGGAAGGAACAATCAGTTTCACACATACAGAATGGGAAGAGCAACAGAGGGTCCTGTGGCACCTTTAAGACTAACAGAAGGATTGGGAGCATAAGCTTTCGTGGATAAGAACCTCACTTCTTCAGATGCAAGTAATGGAAATTTCCAGAGGCAGGTATAAAACCAGTATGGAGATAACGAGGTTAGTTCAATCAGGGAGGGTGAGGTGCTCTGCTACCAGCTGAGGTGTAAACACCAAGGGAGGAGAAACTGCTTTTGTAGTTGGCTAGCCATTCACAGTCTTTGTTTAATCCTGATCTGATGGTGTCAAATTTGCAAATGAACTGGAGCTCAGCAGTTTCTCTTTGGAGTCTGGTCCTGAAGTTTTTTTGCTGTAAGATGGCTACCTTTACATCTGCTATTGTGTGGCCAGGGAGGTTGAAGTGTTCTCCTACAGGTTTTTGTATATTGCCATTCCTGATATCTGACTTGTGTCCATTTATCCTCTTGCGTAGTGACTGTCCAGTTTGGCCAATATACATAGCAGAGGGGCATTGCTGGCACATGATGGCATATATAACATTGGTGGACGTGCAGGTGAATGAGCCGGTGATGTTGTAGCTGATCTGGTTAGGTCCTGTGATGGTGTTGCTGGTGTAGATATGTGGGCAGAGTTGGCATCAAGGTTTGTTGCATGGATTGGTTCCTGAGTTAGAGTTGTTATGGTGCGGTGTGTGGTTGCTGGTGAGAATATGCTTAAGGTTGGCGGGTTGTCTGTGGGCGAGGACTGGCCTGACCTTGGGAGAATCATAGAATATCAGGGTTGGAAGGGACCTCAGGAGGTCATCTAGTCCAACCCCCTGCTCAAAGCAGGACCAACCCCAACTAAATCATCCCAGCCGGGACTTTGTCAGTCTGACTCGCTGCACTCTGCAAAAAGCCCTTTTGCTGTCATTAGGACATATTTCAGAGTAAAGTACTGGCAGCCTGATCCTTTGACTTTAATGGGAGTTGGACCAGGCCTTAGTCCAACTAGCACTACAAAAGACTAATTAAGATTTTGAAGTTATATTCCCTGAGTGCTATTGCCCAAGGACTAGGCCCTTAAGCATTAGTGAAGTAACACAGAAGCCTGAACTCAGGCTTTAGCAGATTAAAATGGGAGTCTATTCACCTTCCAGGCTAGGATCAAACAATGGTTATTAGAAACATGTTAGCTAATATATTTTAGCTAATATTTTAAAATCTGGTCTAGACCAGGAAAGTTTTTCACATGTGCTGTCTGTTTGCATCTCCAGATAGCTAATGCTATTTGAAACACCACTTAGCAGCTCGTCTACATGTGGTTTAACATTTTTCCTATCATATTAGTTGATAAAGTCACCCTTTTGTATCTGGTAAATCCCAAGGGGAAAAAAAGAGAAGTTGTCATATCTCTAAATGGAAATCCTGGCCTCATTGAAATTATTGAAAACAACAGCAAAAGTCACATGGATTTCAAGGAGACCAGAATTTCACTCCTATACTTGGTTGTCCTGTCTCTCCCCCCCTCCCTTTTTTTATATACAAAGGGAACCAGTTGTTTCAATAGTTTAGTGAGGCTCTTGGCAATGCTGGCTAATGGAAGCTGTGAAATATCTTATTCATTCACCATTGGAAAAAGTTATTCTGGAATCAAGGATATTAGGTTTGAGGCTTTATAAGCTATTTTTTGCTTCAGTGAAATGTTGCACCAGGAACTATAGTACTCAAGCAAAGCTGTCAGCTGTACACCCATTTATCATCTTCACTTCAGATGCAAAACTTTTCACCCATTTCAAACGGGCAGTTGTGGCTTTCTCCTTCCTCTGTTTATTTGAGCTGTTATTTCATAAGGCTCAACTGGGAGAATTCTTGCCTCTCCAAATCCAATCACATTTTCTCATGAGGCAGGCTAACTGACACACCTCAGATACTGCTCTCCTACAAGTTACGTCCACACTGCAATCAGTGCAGTTAGGAATACTTGAACGAGCTTTAATCTAGCAATTGCAGTGAAAAACAGCAGTGAAGACGCGGCAGCACAGTGCGGGTTGTACAAGCCCAACTGCACCCCTGGGTACATACACACATTGCGAGCCTGTGCCAGGATTCGCGCTGCTGTGTCTTTACTGCAATTTTTAGCTAGATTAAAGCTCATGTGGATATGACTGCCTGAGGTGCAGTCACTCCTCTGATTGCAGGATAGACATACCCATTGAAGTAGGAGAGGCAAAAGTCCCTGCAGGAAAATACTTGGTGACTGGGGGGCATGAGGAAGGACAGTTTCTGGTTTGCATTGGGCCGCAGAAAATAAGCTAACGAATGAATTAAAAAGAAACAAAGTTAGAACTGGTGAGTCTGACAACAAAGACTTTGTTAGAACAAATACCCAAAAGTTTTACAAACATTCATTTTTAATTGTTTTTTATACAAGCCACTGTCCATTGAAAAATCATTTCTGGTGAATAGGATGTTGTTATCCCTGGATCCTAACTTAAGAAAGTCAGTGACATTGGCGCACCATCTTCCCTATATCCTCTTCTTTCACCGAAAATCTTTAAAAGACCAAGATCGGTTTTAGAAATGACAAGAACTATCTTGCAATAGGTGTTGCTCATTGAAGGGCTGAGTGCTACGGTACTCCCTGTGCCTGTACAACTAAATCCAAAGCAATTTTATACCTACCGTAGTTGTCAGTGACTCAGAATCTGAGGAGAATGTGATTAGTCGTTCTGTTTTTGAACACCAAAGGCTTTTTTTAGAAGGGGAATTTTACCAATGAATCTTTATATACAGGTCCCACACACAAAATCTTGTTGCTGCAAGTTAGCCAAGGAATATAGGATCAGCAACATTATGGCAATTATGTACAGCTCCACCTACTAAACACAATACGTGCCAGTTCTCCTTTGAATTGTGTCCCTATGGGTGCTCTACTTCAGGGTGTGTGCACGCCCATACACTCTTGATAGGAGATTTTCATCAGCAATGTCTGCAGGTCCACACCTGTCCCCTGAATATCCTTGTGCTCCGGTATGAGGGTATATTGGGGGGAGAGGGACAGACCTGCTACCACTCCAGTTCCTTTTCAACTGCCTGAAGCTCAAGATGGAGCAATGTGGTGTCCTTTAGTTAGCCATGCACCTTGATATCTCTCTTGCTTATTTTTTTCTTGTTCTTTTCTTTTCTTTCCCCCGTGATTTAGCACAATTTTTGCTGGGGGGTTCCCTTCCCATTTTTGTTTTTCTGATCTGATCTTTGTTTTTATTCTGGCCTTGATCCGTGGCATTGAGTACAAGTTATGCCCAAGACTCCTTGATTCAAACTCTGCCAGACCTGCCACAGGTCTTTTCTCTCCAGTGAAGGACATTCAAGGTACCTTCGCTGCCTGGGAGAAACATGCATCTCCTCCAAATGCAAGATCTGCTCAGGATTTAAAAGCAGATTTAAGAAATTGAGGGAGGATAGACTAAAACTCTTGTTGATGGCGCACTCTCTGAGGCCCACAGGATCCGAGTCACCCCACCACCCCCCTCCATACCTCTCTGAACAACCTTGGATTTGGTTGCTCAGAGAGCCCTGGTGGCCATTTCTGCTGTGGTGGTAAGCAAAGACCCTTTAAAACCACTCAGACCCTCCAAGAAGAAAAGACCTAATTCCCCAGAATGGGATAAGAGAAGAGGAAAATCTCCCTTTTGGTCTGGATCTCAGGAAACCTCATGTCCTAATATGGGTACCCCTGAAGCTCTCATCCCCTACTGTTTCATGACCATGTCAACAGCTGAGAAGACCACACATGTATTTCGAAGCTCAACGATCTAGAGTGGCATTAGTGTCAGCTCCAACTCAGTGCCTTTGAAACACAAGAACTCTAGAGCCAAGCCAAAATTGTCATCAGTACCATCTTTGTAGGCAGCCAAGAAGGGTGCACTGATTGCATTTTGACACCTGATCTCCAGTACCACCTGACATACTGACTCCTGAGGGCCCCTGTCCAGGATCACTGGTACTGTCTAAGCTCCTAATCCTGGAAGAGCCTGAATCACCATTGCTGAGGGGTACCAAGAGACACCATCCACTGGTACGGTTCACCTCCCTGAGCCTACTTACCCTCCAATCCTACCATCTTCAAAAAGTGACTTGTCCTCCAGGATCAACATGGTCACCAGCCCCACACAAACTCTTCAAGGGTACCAAGAGACGTTTCCAGCCAGTACCAAAACATCCTGTGGTACTGTCTCACCAGCCACCCAAGTATCAGCTTCCAGTACAGATGCAGTTACAGGACCTCTCTGGGCCCTGTACCTGGTACTGACTCAACCACTGGTGCTGACACTATTTGCCCCTCTAATGGACATGGGGAAAGATGCCTCATCTGATTCCAAGGTATTTATACAAGGTTCTTCCACCTTCCCATTCCAGTCTCCTTCCCTTGAGATACACCCAGAGGAAAAACTCCCAGCAGGAAATACCCTCAGCAACCTGGAGGGAAACCTTCCCTTTTGTCCTATCACATTGGGCTTGTTGGAACCTGTGGACCCCTTATGTGACCAGTTCTACAGGGTCCCATCTCATAAGAGGGCACACCAGGAGCAACAACTGCCCCACTTAGGTCCTGCTCCACAGGAAGATCTCACAGAGGGGAGCAAGAGACAGCTGAGGAAGAAGAAATACCACTCAAGACTTTATAAAAACCAATAGCGGAGTTCTTACAAATTCCATTTGAGGAGATGCAGGAACCGCAACATTCCCTGTTGAACATCCTTCATATATCTCCTCAGGGAAAAATCACCTTGCCCATCAACCGTGCTCTGTTGGCCCCAGCTTGTACAGTGTGGCAAACTCCAGCTACCGTACCGCCTATGTGTAAATGGGCTGACAAAAATTGCAATATCCCACCCAGAGGCTTGGAGTATTTTTTTTCTTCCACCCTACAATCAATTCCCTGGTTGTTGAGGATGTTTGTTTACTAACTAATGTCGATCCTGCTCAACACTATGTGATAAGAAGCTGAAATGACTAGACCTCCTGGGCCACAAGAGCTACTCTGCAACCTCTTTGCAGTTCAGAGTAAGCCAATTACTAAGCCCTGATTTTGCAAACTATTCAAAGTTTTAATCTTTTATTGAGCACCTACCACAGGATCCAAGCGAACAATTTCAACCCCTCATAGCAGAAGGCCAGACAATTGCCTCAGCAGCTCTCTGGGTCTCGCTTGATGCAATCAATACAGCTGCACGTCCCATGGCTATGGCAGTAGTCATGCACTGAGCTTCTTGGCTGCAGTCCTCCTGCCTCCCCTGGGTGTTACAAAATACTGCAAAGGACCTTCCCTTTGAGGGGCCCAAGTTGTTCAGTGATGCCACAGCCCGGTCCCTTTACTCTCTTAAAGACTCCCAGGCGACACTGTGACTCTGGATATCTAAACACAGCAAAGAAACAATACAGTAGATTGCAGATAGTTCAACAGTGTCACCCAGTCTATTACCAGCCCATGAGACTGACTGAAGCCCAGATTCACTAAGAAAGGGCTGTCCTCTACAGCAACGTCTCCCCAGTCAGTGACATCTTCAAAAAGACCTTTTTGACCTGCTGGCTGAGAGTCACGAACTGTCTCCTGCCCTGGATCCTACACTGCACCTTTCCTCCCTCCACCCTTTTGGGGATTCTTGCTCCCATTTCCTACCTTCCTGGGAGCTCATCACCTCAGACAGATAGATCATGGAGGTGATTTCTAAAGGCTACTCCATCCAGTTCAGCTCCTTCCTGTCCTCCATGCTCCTCTTCAGGTACCCATATTATGAATGTCTCTTGAGGCAGGAGGTACAATTCCTCCTAACACTAGGGACGATTGAACCTGTTCCACTGGAGTTTGTTGGAAAAGGGTTCTATTCCCTGTACTTCATCGGGGCCATTCTGGACTCCTCCTCTGCCAGAACATACTTGCACAAAGACAGATTTGGCACAATGGCCAGCATCGTTTCAACAATACAACTGAGCCTGCAAACCACGGCAAAGGCTCACCTGCAACTTCTGAGCCACATGGCAGTGGGTATGTTTGTCTTACCTTAGCTAGATTACACTCTCAGTATCTTCAAGCCTGGCTGAGAACAATCTACACCCCCAACAAGCACAGTCTATCCAAGTGGGTGTCCGAACATGTTAGAGGATCCTCAATTCTCTAAATTGGTGGAAGGATCCACAAAAGGAGTGTGTGTGAGTTCCATTCTTGCAGCTTCCTCCCATGAAGATCATCACTACAGATGCCTCCCTAGCAGACTGGGCAAAAATTTCATAGTTCAGGGCAAATGGACCCCTTGGGAGGCAGTCTTCCATATAAACATGTAACCCTTCTGCCAGGCCAAGTGATAGCAGCAAGGGCCGGGTTCAGTACATAGGGGTCCCTTCCCAACAGCGTGACACAGAACCAGCTCGAGCCCCCACCCAGTGACCTGGGAAAATCTTACACACACCCCTGGGCGCCTCGAAGAGGCAATACTTCCCCTCTCGCAAGCACAGAGCCTCGGTGTAGCAGAAAAATGTTTAATAACATGAGGTAAACGACATAGCATTAAATTGGGAAAACACCACAACTAGAGTTCATAGACCAAACCATGAGCGAAGACCCACCCCAGCAAATTGGGCCGTGTCCTTTCCCGTTGGTTCTTGAAACCAGCAACCAAAGTCCCAAAAGTCCAACAACCCCAAAGTCTCTTGGGTCCAGCAACCCAAGAATCACCAAAGTCTCAAAAGTCCAACAACCCCCCAAAGTCTCTGTCCCTGGTCAGTGCAGCCCCAGAGTTCAGGGGGGAGGGGCGCAGGGTGTTAAGGGGCACCTTACGTGATCCAAGACCAACCGGCCGCCTCTCCGTGGGGTTCCGCCGCAGCCTTCACCATGAACCGCTCCACTCCACCTGCTGTCCCGTGAGCCGCTCCTGCCGTCCCACGAACTGCTCTGCTCTGCTCCGCTCACCGACCTGTGAGCCGCCCGGCTCCACTCCGCTCCAACCGTCCCCGCAAGGCTCCGCTCTGCCAGCTGCTCCTCCAGCTGCTCTGCTCCGCTCCGCTCACCGACCTGTGAGCCGCTCAGCTCCGCTCTGCTCTGCTCCCACCGTCCCCGCAAGGCTCCACTCGGCTAGCTGCTCCTCCAGCCGTCCCCGCAAACTGCTCCGCCAGCCGCTTAGCAATTCAGGCTCCCCCACTAGTTAACACAGCCTCAGTGATCTCAGCTCTTAGTAACTTTAGCTCTTTTGTGATTTCAGCTCATAGTGATTTCAGCTCATAGTAGGGGAGCCCCAGTGCTGGTGCACTAGTGGCCCAAAGTGAACTCAGCTCAGCAGCCTGTAACTAGACTCCTAAGGGAATCAAAGTTAGCTCTGACATTCAACAGTGGAGAGAGGCGAAGGTGCAATTGGTGTTTCAGGCTCACGCAGGGGCCCCACACCACCAGGTACCAATACCTGCCCCCAACCTCTCTCAATTCACTGGGTTTTGTAACCCATGCCCCTTGACAAGCAAATGCTACTTAGGTAATGGTGACGGATTCACTCAGTCCTTCTGTCATACAACAGTTCCACTAGCCTTGATTCACAGAATCAGGGTAACAAAACTTTATTCTTCCTGCCCCAATAACAGAGAAACTGGGGATCCCACACCAGCCAAAGTAACCACTTTTGGTTGCTGTGGGCTCATGCTAGGCGTGTGGGTGTGCCTATGCAAACAAGATCCGCCCTTGGAGTTCTTTTCCACACTCGCCATAATTCACCACCAGATGTCAGGGTAGAGCTCATCCTGACTCTGCTTACAAACATATTAATGCTCAGAGCAGTTTGTTACTCTTGCCAGCAGTTCCTACCCCACATCAGGGCCACCTGATCAGAATAATGCCGGATAACAGAGCAGCACTGTATACAAACATCTCTATATAGTATTTGTAGATCACGAAGGCCTTCAACACTGTTAGTCATGAGGGTCTCTGGCAGATCTTGCACAAATTGGGATGCCTGCACAAAATCATCACCATCTTGCACTCATTCCACAACAGCAATGCTGGCCAGAGGGCTGGAAAATTGTGTTTCATCAGAGCCTCTCTTTGTCATGAACAGTGGTCAGCAGGGCCGTGTGCTCGCACCTACATTATTTTACCATTCTCTTGGGTGCTCTGCTGCTAGATTCTTTTAAAGACCATGACCGAGGTATTTACATGAAATTACGCACTGATGGCAGCATCTTCAGTCTCCAACATCTTTGTGTTCACACTAAAGTGATCGATTTGCTCATCAGGGAGTTCCTCTTCACTGATGACTGTGTATTTGTAGCACATACCATTTAAATCACCTGCTTTTCTAGATTGGCATATCAATCTGGACTCTATCAGCCTCAGGAAAACCAACGTGCTTTGCCAGCCTGCTCCACGAAAAATGCACTCTGCCCCCAAAACTGCAATTGATGACACGCTGCTTAACCCAATAGAGTATTTTGCTATCTTGGCAGCACTTAGTCTAATAATGCCATGATCAACAATGATCTCATGCAGCACATTTCTAAAGCCAGTTCTGCCTATGGTCAACTTTGTCACCATCTGTAGAATGTGAGAGGCATTCAACTTTATACCAAGATTAGTTGTTTATTGTGTAATCATGTAAGCAGTCTTCTCTATGCTGCGAATCATGGATACTTGATAGCAGGCTCTTGAAGCACTCAGATCATTTTCACATGAGCTGTCTGCATCTCATCTGTCACATCAAGTGGTCGGACAGGATACCAAACATCAAAGTCCTGGACCAGTGCCTCATGACAAGCATTGAATTCCTTATCATGCAACCACAACTTCACTGGTCTGGTCACCTCGTACGCATGGATGATACACAACTCCTCAAAGCTATATTTTATGGACAGTTGAAAATGGGAACACATATGCTGGGAGGTCAATGAAAATGATAAGGACACTCTCAAAGCTCACCTCAAAGCTGGCCAAGTCAACTTGAACACATGGGAGCTGCTGTTGCCAACAGATGAGGACGGCAGCGGATCTGTTGGTCCGTGGTTAAAGCCATCATGAATAGCAGAACAGAAAAACCCAAAGAGACGTGTTAGCAAAGAAAACCAGCTGTGGCAAAAACATGCAGCCATGTCTGCTCAACGTGTGGACACATCTGTGGATCCCTCTTCGGTTTACATTCGCACAAGAAGATGCACTGAAACAAACTGACTCATATGTCGACTATGATGGGAGACTCCAGTAACCAACAACAATGTATTCCATCAATCTACATACAGGAGCAAGATCCCAGTTCTTATGTACCAAATCCATAAAACGATGAAACTGGTGCATATTACACCACATCCAGATCCCAGCAGTTCATCTACCTGGACTACAGAACACAACGTAGGCATTTCGGCATCGACCCTGAGTGGGAGATGAACAATGAGGTGTTCTGAAAGATATGGCTTACCTGGAGTCATCTGGAGACAGATCTCTTTGCATGCTGTCCAATTAGAAATGCAGATAATTCTGCTTGAAGGGAGGGCATCACTGCAACTCGATGGGATATGCCGTAATCATTCCTTGGCCTTATGTATTGCTATACACTTAATCCCTGATGT
>NW_020688026.1:0-1965 GCF_002925995.2 Terrapene triunguis | reverse complement strand
TCCCATTTCCCACCTTCTGGTGTCATTCGTTTCCCCCCTCCCCCCCCAAAAGCATCTGCACAGATATTAAATTGGGAGGTGGATATTTGGTTTTCTTACTTTTACCTAGGTAATGTTGTTTAGTGACATAAGGTGGGAGGTGAGGAGGTGTATTTCTCAGCTGCAAGAATCTCCCCTTAACTCTGTGTCTGTGTTTTAACTTGGTTAATTATCCAGCTCTTGCATTTGGGCACTTGAATAGGAACTTACCTTAGGCACACACATCTGAGAATGGGGCCTTGTGAACGTGCTGCCTACTTACTCTGGGGGGTGTCACTAGAGAAATCCAAGAGAAAACATTCATGCGTCAGTGGTGGGGGTCGAGTTTGCAATTATTGATCACACGCTCACGCCCCTGGAGGAGGAACATTTTTAAACTGAACCAATGTCTGGCCTTGCAAGGAGGTTGCAAGAGTCCCAGTAAGAGTGTATGCGACTCGGCACAGGATCTCCTGGATGTAATGCTTGTGGAAGTTACTGCCATCTGATGGTTGCTCATGATAAGGTGAAGTGAGGAGATTGATCTGTCTGTCTCTTACCAGGAAGGTGTTTAAGATTTTGCCAGCAAACATAGACTCATGGTAGCTGGAGAGAGGCTCATAAGCCTGTCCTATCTGGCAGGAACCAGTGAAGGCTCTTTGTTTACAAGGATGATTTTCCACAGTGTGGAGAGCGGTGTTGTCTGAGCACAGGACATGAAGCCGGGGATTCCAGAGTTCTGGTCCCAACTCTGACCCTGGTTCACTCTGTGACCTTGAGCGAGTCCTTTAGGGCTTCCATTTTCCAAAAATGCCTGCTAATTTTGGGTTCTGCAATGTGGTTTTTGGGTGCCCACCCTGAGAAACATGGGGCCAAATTTTTAGAGGCACTGAGCACCTGCAGCTCTCATTGACTCTGGCTGAATTTCTGGGTGCTCATTACCTATGAAAATCAGGAGATATGTCAGGTTTGGCACCTGAGATCAGTGGATCCTTTTGAAAATATAGGCCTTAACCTTTCTCTGCCTGGGCGCCCCCATCCCTAAAATGGGAATAACACTTCCTCACAGGCATGTGGTAGGGCTTTGTTCTGTAAAGTGCTTAGTGAATGAAAGAGACCTTTCCCAAGTATTGTGGGTGCCAGAGAGCCCGATGGCCTAAACTGGGTGCCCTCTCTTGAGGATGGCTTAGGGATCGATCCTGCCCCGGTGCAGGATGGGAATGGACAACATGACCCTTCGAGGTCCTTTCTGACACACACATCACTAGGAGGCTCAGTGCTCTGAAGCAACAAACCAAACATTACGACTTTTTGCTCAGGCCAGGGTGCAGCAACTGTTTTATTTTCCCTTTCAGGGTGACTTAAATACTGTTAGGCTGCCCCTGTGTTTCCCTAATACTGGTCTCCATAGCTGTCAGTCTGAGGACAGAGCAGGGCAGGCCATTCATTGTGGCAGCCACAATATAGGGATTTGCCATTTGTTGCTCTCAATAATAGCGTACTTAATAGTACAGTGGGTGTGAAGCTCTGTTTATGTACCAGCGCAGAGGGAGGCAGTCTCCTTGCTCCGGTTGGGACTGGTCCTGGCGCTCTGATGTGATGCCTTACAGACAAGGAGTGAAGCGCTAGGCGAAGCGGCCAGTGGGAGGCTGCTGGAAGGATGACACTGACAACAAGGAAATACAAGTGCAATCGCGTAGCCAAGGGCCTGATCCAAAGCCACTGAAGTCTCTGGAGAGACTCTTATTGACTTCAGTGGGCTTTGGATCAGGCCCTGAGCCTTTCACAGCCTCTGGCCTGTATATGTTACCTGACTTGCAGGCAAATTAAGTGTGGCAGTCTTGTTCTGGGGAGCTTGATGCTTCCCACCTGGGAAGAGGCATTAACAGGCTGCCTGCAGGGCTAATAAAATGTGTCCTTCCTCCTTGGGGGGCCTGATCCAAAGCC
>NW_020688025.1:0-3007 GCF_002925995.2 Terrapene triunguis | reverse complement strand
CCAGGGAGATCAGGAGTGAATGCACCAAACCGAAAACTCACTGCTGCGGAAATAAACACTCAGGGCTAGACTCTGCTTGGAGACAGCAGAATCTGCTACCATTTGCTGCTCTGAGGTGTACAGTGCCTCACAGAGCTGGGGAAAGGAGGCAAGACCGTGGCTGGCAGTGCAGGAGAGCGTAAGGTGCATCGCTGGCCTCCCCTCTGCGCTGCTATGGGGCCGAGCACCCCCCTCGCCGGGCCCCCCAGGTGGGGGGAGAGGTGACACCCCCACGTGCCCCAGGCCGGGCTGAGCCACGGTGGGGTCCCTGTCCCTTTAAGAGCGGGGCTGGACTGAGCCGAGCCGGCGGGTGGTGGCTCCGCTCCCCGCTGCAGGCTGATGCCAGAGCCTGGGCTGAGAGCCAGACTCGTCTCCTGCACCAGCTCCGGGCGAGGCTTTGCTGCGGCTCCCCCAGTCCCCTCGGGCCGGGCCGCCACACGGTAGGGGCGGGTTGCATGAGGCAGGCCAGGACCCAGTGGGGCCGAGGGCTGAACAGGCCCGGCAGGGGGCTGCTGGAGGGGGAAGCTGGGGAAGAGGTGGCACGGCCTCAACCCCCTGGGGCTGCCTGCCCCGCGGAGGAGGCAGAGGGGTGCAAGCCGCAGCAGGACCCCAGCCCCCCGGGGGAGGGGATCTGGGCCAGCCCGGGGAGGCAGGAGCAGCCCCAGGGGTGCTGGGCGCATGCAGGGCAGAGCCCCGGGAGAGCCCCAGCCCCGCGGCGGGCAGTGCTGCAGAGGAGGAGCCCGCGCCCCACGGCGGGCGAGGGGAGCCCCAGGCAGGGGGAGCCGGGCTGCCCGCACCCGCCTCTCGCGGCCGCTCCATGCTGCTCCCAGTACCGCTTTCAGCCGGCACGGCTACCCTGTCAGCCGCTTTTGAGTCTTTAAATAGCCGTCGGGGGAAAATCCCGGACATTTTTAGCTTTTTACAAATCCCCCCCGGACGGCTACTAGGGTGACCAGACGTCCCGATTTTATCGGGACTGTCCCGATATTTGCTTTTTTGTCCCGTGTCCCGACCAATGTTCGGTCGGGCCACTGGACAAACAAGCAAAGGCTCCCACGCACAGGTGGAGCCCGGAGGGGCTCGCGCCCCCCGCCCCAACTCTGCCCCTTCTTTCCCCCATTGGATCCCTCCCCAAATCCCCACCCCCAGCCCCGCCCCCTCACTGCCCCATTGGCTCCCTCCCCAAATCCCCGCCTCTTCCCCAAGCACGCCATTCCTCCTCCCTCCGCAAGCGCTGGAGGGAGGCCGGGGAGACGCAGGGGAGCGCGGGGCCAGGCGGGGTGAGTCACGCAATCCCGCGGGCAGCCCTGGGGCGGAGGCAGTGGTAGCCCCGTTCGTTCCCCTGCGGGACGGGGTCAGGGGCTTCTCCTTCACCGCGTGGCCAGCCCAGTCCCCCGGGGATGCTGTGGGGCGGCTTGCCTCGGGTCACTGGCTCCCACGGGCTCCCTGGGGAAGGGCAGGCCTGGTGGCCGGCGGGGACTGATGGTGGTGGGCCTGGTAAAACTCCCCCCTCCGCTTCAGAGTGCAGCAGCCAGGGATCCTCGGGACACGCGGAGCAGCCAGCACTGGCAAGGGCCCTTCCCAGGGACAGTCCCTGACGCAGAGAGCTCCGCGGGTGCTGGCTGCTCGTTTTGTGTTGGGAGCAAAGCGCTCCGGCGGTTTTTTTTGTTTTTTTGTTCCGCCCCCGTTTTTTCTCCTCGGCCCCCCCACGTCCCGATATTTCAGTTGTGTCATCTGGTCACTCTAGCTCTATCAGAGCTTCTGAGCTCCCAGAGGGCAAAGAGCCTTTCGATGAGGGTCCCTTAATCATCAAGAGAGTTTGTATAAATACTTATTTTAGAAACCCACAGATCTACTCATTAAACTGAGTTTTCAAAAAACACAGTGTTTGGATCCATAGTCCCTTATGCTAACAAGAGTCTTTGCTCTGGCTGAAGGGGACATAGGCAGAGGCCTCCTGACTGGCTCTGTATTTCCTCATCTCTTATCTAATAGCTACAGAGTGAGTAGGTAACATGAGCACTGGCATTGTAGTCATAGCCTTCTCATCCCTGATTCTTTTTGCTCATGGGCAGGAGCAGAGAGCGGTTGTCATTATCCTGAAGAACCAAAGGGAGGCACTGATGGTGAGCCCAAATGCAAAACCCGCAGCTAGCTGGCTGCCACTGCAGTCAAGGAAGAGGGCAAAGGCAAGCAGCAGGAACCTCTCACTAGAGCTGGGCAGATTTCTGTGACAAACTTTTTTTCAGCGAAAAATGCAGATTTGGGTCGATTCAAACATTTCACAAATTTGTGTTGAATTCTCCAAATTGTTTCAACCTGAAAAACCCCCAAAGAAACAGTGTTTTGTTTGGAAAATATCCAAATAACATTCTGATTTTTGATTCAAAATGTATTTTTGTTGAGAAACTTCTCAGCTTTTATTTAAAAAAAAAATCAATAATCTTTATAAACGCCTGAAATCAAAATGAAATGTTTTGTTCTACCCAAAATGATTTTTTTTTACTTTTCAGTGAGCTAAAATTTAAAAAAAACTTGATTTTGTTTCAAGCTTTCAGACGCACCAGTGAACCAAAAAATCAGTTATTCGCACAGCTCTACATCTAACTGATATTTTCCCCACTAAATCACTGCAGCTCCAGTTTCTCTAGATCAGGGATCGGCAACCTTTGGCATGCGGTCTGCCAGGGTAAGCACCCTGGCGGGCCGGGACGGTTTGTTTACCTGCCACGTCCGCAGGTTCGGCCGATCGCGGATCCCACTGGCTGTGGTTCGCCGCTCCAGGCCAATGGGGGCGGCGGGAAGCGGCAGCCAGCACATCCCCCTTAACTAGCAATTTCCACACAGCCCCCCCCCCCCCCCCCCCCCGCTTTTGCAGCTTAATTGGCTGATTGGGCCCGCCCACCATAATTCAACCCTCTCAGGGCCGGTGTGGGGAGCACACCCCATCACAATGACTAAGGATACA
>NW_020688024.1:0-4469 GCF_002925995.2 Terrapene triunguis | reverse complement strand
TGCATTTCCCTCTCACAGTAAGTCAGGGAGGGGAGGGGGTGAAGGGCCAGGGCTGGCTCCAGGCACCAGCCCACCAAGCTGGTGCTTGGGGCGGCACCTGGAGGGGGGCGGCGCAGTGCTCCGGCCCGAGAGCAGGTCCGCGACTGGGCTCGCCGCCCTCTCCCCGGCGCTGCCTCTGGCCGCCGGGCTCGCCGCCCTCCCCCCGGCGCTGCGCGGGGAGAGCGGAACCCCGGCGGGGCTCGCCGCCCTCCCCCTGGTGCAGCCTCTGGCCGCCGGGGAGAGCGGAGCCCCGGCGGGGCTCGCCACCCTCCCCCCCGGCGCTCTGGCCCCCGGGGAGAGCGGAGCCCCGGTGGGGCTCGCAGCCCTCTCCCCGGCGCTCTGGCCGCCGGGGCTCCGCTTTCCCCGGCGGGGCTCGCCGCCCTCCCCTGCTTCCACTCTCTTCACCCAGAGGCCTGCTCTGGAGCTGGGCTGCTGACTCATCCAATCAGTCAGGCGGTGTAGCCAGACAGACAACCTGCTACGGGCCAGCTGTGCTCATTACATTGCCCAGAGACTGGCTTTGATGCAGGCTCGGCTTCGTGACACAGAGCTTCTTGGGCACAGAGCTCGCTGGAGGGGTAGACATGGAGATTGCACAGTGAGGAAGTTGCTGCTGCTGTTAGACTCTGAGGTGCACAGGGAACACGCCTGTGTGTGAATGACCAGGATGACACTGAGAATCTCCCTGACTCGTCTCACAGATTTTCATCCTAACAGAAATGCCCTGCAAAGCCCTGAATATCAGCTGAACATCTCGGGCCCAAAGGGGCTGCCCTCTGGCACTCACTGCCCTCACTAACAGAGACCAAACAGCAACACATCCTGCAATGCCATCCAACTCGCTCTCTGGTGCAAACCTGTCACAGGGCCCCTGAGCAGTGTTAAGGCAGAGTAGATTCCCCACCACCCGGAGCGGCTGACAGCCAGGTGGGCAGATCTGTGTGTCCGAGCTTCTGTGTGCCCCATTAAGGGTTTGTGCCAGAGAGCGAGTGGGATAGAATTGGGGGACATGTGGGTTTTTTGGAGGGTAGAGGCCATGACCCACAGCATTGTGGGTAATGTGAAAATATACAAGTCTTTCCTTTTAACTCCTCATCTCCCTCCTTTTAAGGCTTGGGTGGGTGGGTACATCCCGATGCCATCACTAAACTAAGTAGTTGTCTGTGTGAACATAATTTGCCTTTCCTGACCTTGTCCTGAAGCTGCATTCCAAAGAGACTCCTCTCAGCCACTCAGTTCTTGTTCCCTTTCAGTCCTCCTGTTGCTTCCCAGGTGCCCCTGTAACCCAGTGAGGTGTGTCTGTCACAGGTGCCACTCTGTGCCAATCCACAGAGGAGATGAGTTGCCTGCTCCCCTCAATGTCACCTGGCAAAATTCTGTACATCTTTGTTCACCAAAGAGTGTTGTGTCAGGTATCAAAGGAAGGCTGATGTCACACTGGTTGTGAATAACGTCATAAAATATATGTGCAGCTACTATGTAAGGCGTTATGTCTATGTACTAGAACTATCTTCTTAGCATTTCTATCAAGAATGGATTGAGCCCCAGCAGAGATGAAACACTAATTTCCTGCCAGACCAGAGACGGATATGTTTGGCTTTTTGGCAATTCGCACTGGAAGGGGATTTGAGGACCAAAAAGCTGGACATGTCTGGGAAAAACCGGACGTATGGTAACCCTAGAATAGGGGTGGGCCCAGGGAAGGGGCAGAAATTGGTGGGGCTGTGGGCAGGGGTGTAATGGGAGCGTAACTGCAGGCAGAAGGGGTAGGGAGGGGCCCCCCACTTGCTCAGGCCCAGAACCCCAGGAAACCTTAATCCGCCTTTGCATCAGATGAGTGCCTCCCAGCCAGTGCCCTATCAAGGGTGAGGCAAGAGAGTCACTTCCCTCCGGCACACAAAGCCAGGGGAGCGCAGAAAGTGGTGGAGAGAACAAAAAAAAGCTGCTGGCATGGAGATATTTATAACCCAGATGATCTTCCCCCCCCCCCGGCCCCACCTGCCGCCCCCCTGCCTCCCCTGAGTGTCTCCCCGCCCTGACTTGCTCCCCCAGCCCAGGAGGAGCAAAGAGTCCCTGTCTTTCCCCTGCAGCAACTGCTGCCGGAGGGTCCTAGTGCCCCCAATCTCGACTGCCAGGGCAGACTGACTCTGAGCCTGCCCTTCCCCCTCAGACCTTTTCATTTTCCAATGGGCCCCTCCAGCAGCACAGGGGACCCACCCTCCCACAGTCACCGCTCCTGCCCCATGCTGGGCAAGGAGGCAGCCCCATTCCTCACCCCCAATGAAGCTACAGTCAGGGGCAACAGCAGGGGAGGAGCCGCATGCAACATCCCCCGGCACCCACCATGGGGGAGGCGAGGGAGATTCCTGGACCTGAGAGGGGCCCTAGGAGCACATGCAGTGACAGTGGTGGGGGTGAGTGTGCTGCTGGGGGGGCAGGAAAGGGGGGCTCCTCCCCCAGAGCTTGCTCCTGCCGGCAGGGAAAGGGCTGGGGGGAGTCCTCCTCTCTGGCCCCTGTCCCGGAGCAGCCTGCCTGCACCCCAAACTCATCCCCAGCCGTGCCCCACCCCAGAGCCCACACCCCCAGTCAGAGCTTTCACCCCCATACCGCACCCTCAACCTGGGAGTTGTTCAGCCACGAGGTGGTGCACAACGAGGAGCGGCCCTTCCACTGCGACCTCTGCGAGGCCTCCTTCAAGCGCCACTCAGACATCAAGAGCCACCGGCTGGTGCACACCGAGGAGCAGCCCTTCCACTGCGAGATGTGCGGCAAGAAGTTCAAGCGCTCGTCCAACCTCCAGGAGCACCGGGGCATTCACACCGGCGAGCACCCCACCAGTGCGCCTGCTGCGACAAGAGCTTTAAGATGCCCTACGAGCTGCAGTGCCACATGCTAACCCACTGCACCGAGAAGCCCTTCAAATGTGGAGACTGTGGGAAGGACTTCCCCACCTCGAACTCGCTGCTGCTGCATCAGCACCAGCACTGTGACGACAAGCCCCACGTCTGTGGCGTCTGCGGCAAGAAGTTCACCTACGGTCACAGCCTCAAGGTGCACGAGCGGGTTCACACCAGCGAGCGCCCCTTCGTCTGCATGACCTGCGGCAAGGCCTTCAAGCAGTCATCCTACCTGGTGATCCACGAGCGCTCGCACACAGGCGAGCGGCCCTACAAGTGCGAGGTGTGCCAGAAGGCCTTCGCCCGGCCCTCGCTGCTGCTGCAGCACCACCGGGTGCATAGCGAGGAGCGCCCCTACAAGTGCAGCTTCTGCGACAAGTTCTTCAAGGACCTGGCCTACCTGACGGTGCACGAGAAGGTGCACACGGGCGAGACCCCCTACAAGTGCAGCGTCTGCGACAAGGGCTTTGCCCACCCCTCCAACCTGCTGCAGCACCAGCGTGTGCACCGTGACGGCTGACCCGGCTCCTGCTCCAGCACGCCCCGCCGGGGAGTGCGGCCCAGGCTGCATGCAGCTCCCAGTGGGTGCCACTCTAGCTGGGCCCATGGAGGCTACATCTCCCAATGTGCACTGCAGTCCCTCGTGCATCAGGGTGAAGCAGTGCATGCTGGGAGGAGCAGTCCAGCCAGGCCACACCCTCACACTATAAGGGGCACTGAAAGCTCCTATGTGCGCATCGGGTGTGGGCTATGGGTCTGCGGAGGACTGGGTTGCCCTGGCCTGAGTCGCTGCTTGGCTCCAGGGCCCCGTGGCCCTTCTCTGGGCACTCCCTGGAGCTCGGGGAAAGGGAGGAATGGTTGGCTCCTCAGCGAGGGGTTTGCTCCGTGCCTGTCGTGCAGGGGGCCAGACTGTCTCCTCTGTGCTCCCCAGCTAGAAAGGGGTTTGTGAGCCCCACCTCTGTGCCATTGCCCCATGGCAGCCTCCCGACAGGGTCAACACACAGACTGGGCACAGCCAGGGTGGCCCCTTGGGGCTGCTCCATCAGCATCCCTGTGACCCAGGGTTCCTGTCCTTGGATAGCATGGTCCCTGCCAGGGGGTCGCGAGCTGGCAACTCCCCGTGTAGCTGGGAGGGGCTTTCTGGGCTCCTGGGTGAGCCCCAGGGGGATGGGAAAGCAGGTTCCTTCTCAGTCAGTGACAGGGCTCCCAGCTGCCTCCAGCTGAGTGGAGCTTCTGCTCGCTGTACCCCACTGCAATGAGGGCTGGGGAGTCAAGCCCCCGTCCACCCAGTTTTGGATGCTGGGTTGCTTTCCTGTGGGAACTGAACCCACAGGGTGAGGGCTGGGCCGCAGCCCCTCCTCGCGTCTGGCACCCCCAGCCCGTGGGCGCTGGGATGTGTACGTGACCGAGTCACACCCGTCGCTCCACAGACAGAAGGGGAGGTAACGAGATCAGCTCAAACCTTTTCCCCTCTCTTGGTGTCGTAGTAAGAAAACAACTTACACCACATCCAGATCGGGCTCTCTGAGCCTG
>NW_020688023.1:0-5766 GCF_002925995.2 Terrapene triunguis | reverse complement strand
GGGGGGGGATCACCCCATAAGGGAGTGCGAGGACAAGGCTGTCTCCTTGTCCATCTTGGGCTGAGCTTGCCTATGCCTACTGTCCCACCAAGGAGTTTAAGCCATGACTCAAGTGATGGAGGTACCATCTACACTTAATGGGGAGACCAAGTGTCTATGTTGCTGGAGCTTGGCTTGCAGGACTCGCTTGTGCTGGTAGCTTCTTTGTACCAGCCCCACAGTGTTACAGCTCAGTGAAGTCCCAAGGGATATAGTTGCTTAGAAGAAGAATTCATCTCCTTCCCTTTGGTGATCAATGAACATCTCTAGAGAGACACCAGCAGCAATTGGCAGTGAGCTGACTCCTAGATTGTCTTTTTGCCTCTTGTTCCTAGCTGGTTGGACCTACAGCCGTTGGCCCAGTGCGAGAGCTTTGGGGTTGAGGGGAGGAAGGAGAGGTTCTTGCCAACTCTAGTTCCATCAACAACCTCTTCAATTGTATCTCCCCGGCCCAACTAGTCTAATAATGTATCGATTTCTCTGTCTTCGCGTTTTCCACAGGCTGCTGTCAATGTCGGGCACTTGATTCAGTCAATAAGAAGTGGGCTGGGGACCTCAGCCAGGATTTAATCATTACCCCATTAGTGGTGACATTTCAGGCGACAGATTTCTCATTAACGGGACAGTCCCTGTTTGGCTTATTCCTGAATTGCCTTTTGTGACCAGCCGAAACTGGGTTTTTTGTTATTAATCCACTTGGAGATGTGGGTTCCATTCGGCAGGAGCCCGGGAGGGCCTATGGCAGTGGGGTGCAATGGGGGGGCGGGGGCGTTGAGTGCCTGAGCCAGGGCATTTCCAGATAAGGAGCAGCACTGCAGTTGTCGAGGTCTCGGCAGCTGTGGCGCTGACTTCGCCGCGGGCGTCTCCGCGTCCCATGGCGAACGTCGTAACATTTGGCAGAGACTGATGACTGTGTTCTCAGCTATTCCGCGCTGGGAAGCTGTCTGGGCACCCCAGCTGGTGATGCGGCGCCATCCTGGAGAGGGAGAGTGGGGGGGGGGGGGGGAGATGAATTTCTCTAATCCTAACTGCAAGGGGCTAACAGCGGCGTTTACTGTGCGCTAAGTGTTTAATTGTGAGGCGCTGGAAGTCCATTGAGGCTCCCGTGATAAAAGACCGGTGCGTGCAGCTGGCAGAGATTGCCGCTGATGAGAATGTTATGTACTCGCTGAAGGATAAACACGGCGAGAGGGGGGCAATGGCTCATGCTGATCACTCCCGGGCAGGGCTCCTTGCAAATGCCCGCTGCGCCCTTTGCCTCATTTGGTTTTTTTTTTTTGGTTTTCGATTTTTTTCCCCTCTTGTTTTTTTTTTTTTTATTATTGTTGTTGCTAATTATTTGTGTAGGCGATAGTTCCACACTGCCCTCTAAGCGTCAGCGCATCACACAGAGTTGCCGGCAATGAGCTTTTCTCTCTCAGAAGCATAACCTGATAACTACAGTCTTGATTGCCGAAGAGACCGTGACCCAGACCCCAGTGAGTACTGCCCTTGAGACAGAATCCGTTGCGTCCAAAGTAAAGATGCCTGGGGTTGCTGATGTACCAAATGGCCTCAACGCCTCCTTGAAGCTAGTTGGCAGAGGGGGCGCTCGACACTTTCCAGCATACACCCAGCGCCTCCCAGGATCAGGTCCTTAGTAGATCCAATCTCTTGTGTTTGTCCTGCGTGGCGCAGTATTGTAACACTGGATTCGATGGGTCAGACCTGCAGAGATCAAATCTCTATTCCAATCCCGATTGGAATTTCTCCACATTCAGGGGATGTGCATCGCAGGTTCTGGTCTAGACCATCTCACCTACAGGATTTGATTTCCTTGGTTTCTCTTTCCCTTTACCTGCACAGGATAAGTCTGTAAGGAGTCCTCCTGGACGCAGGCTTGCAGGCCTTTGGGAGCGGTTCCGATCGCGAGAGAACCAGGAATATACAGTGATTTGAATGTGCATGGGGCTATGGAAGTGGTAGGCATGTGATCCGTCTTGTGTGCTCCCTTGTACCTTCTAGAACAACGCCATTCCAAGAGGAGGGTGTTGAGCACTCGTTATGGCACGATAGCCCCAATCTGGAAATCAGCAGGAGCAAAATGCCTTTTCCAGGTGAATATGGATTACGGCTCCTTGCTACAAGGTCAGCTGATGTGCCACTTTTGGGCCTTGGGCAACATTTTCAAAAGCACCGAAGTCCCATTGACTTTCGGTGACACCCCGAGAACCTTTTGAAAATGGGACTTAAGCTGCTGAAAATTTTGCCCCTTGTTCCCACTGTGACATGACAGCCGGCTGCAATCTAGGATTAAGACACTGCAGTAAAATTTGAAAACCTGGGAATGGGGGCAAAGGGGGCGGGGGTTTGGCCTCTCTGTTTTGATTGTGTCAAACAGGGTCCAACCTCCTAAGAGATCCTTGAAGTGTTGCCGTGTCCCTTGGAAAATGGGACCGTGTTCAAAAATGGTTTGATTTAGTAAAACCCCTTGACACATCCAATATTGGAAATGTCATTTAGACAAAGCTCCATTTTCTCATTGAAATGTGCAACAGTTTCCCGGGCTGCCACTCTGCGAAAACTTCTAAAAGCAAAATTTGTTCGACCACTAAGCACTAGGTTAGTTAACTGGTGCTGGCCTAATGCCTGGTGGAGGGGACCTCGTGTGGAGAAGTGCACTGAGGAGATGTCTGCAAATGTGCTTGAAGGGGGAAGGTAACCCAGGAAGTGGGCAAGCTAAACTGGAAAAAGAGTGTAGCCAAGAAATGTGGTGTGTCCACATCCTCCACCAGGTCAGCCCCCATGGAGCTCTGGCTGTTAAGCTAAATCTGCCCCCTATCTTAGCAGAAACCACGGGGATGGGTGGTGACACTGCCTATCCTCCCAGGGTGTCAATGCCACATGCCTTGCTGGGACAGTGTCACTTCCGCCTTCCTGCCCCAACATTAGTGAATCTGGCTCTTAACCTGGAATCCCACCAGACTTTTTAAACAGGTCTTGCCCCAAGAAGTTCAAATCAATCTTCTCGCTGCAGATCTGTCCAGCGCCTAGCACGACGGATCCCTAATCCTTGATTGGTGCCCCTAAGTGCAACCACAGCCCCCAAAATAAATCCTCTGTTCGATTCCTCCCTGAGACCAAGCCCGTGTTGTCCCACCGGCTCCAAAGAGCTGGCTTTGTATTGCTGAGCTAATTTAAAAAATACCAGCCAACTTCACGACTGTTCCCGAAGCAACAAAACCTTTCCCCGCCCCCCACACCTCGCTGTCCCTTTGTCCGACAGCCGCCCTTGCCAGCCTCTTGTTGTATCCCGAATGCAAAGTGGTGAGTGCAAAGTTCTCTTCTCGGGCTTTACTGGAAGGGGATGTAGAGTCATGTGGACAGGTGCCACCCTCCTGGGTCCCAGAGTCGCGTGTGCTCGCTCACACGCTTGCTCTCTGGTCTCTGGCTAACCTTTTTGAAGGTCCTTTCTTTAAATAAAGACAGATCCCCTGAAGGAATAAACCTTCCCTCTAAGGAGGCAGTTTTTATGATGCGAACGCACTCCTTTAATCTGTCACTTGGACTCGGGTTCCCAGCAGGGTGAGCTAGATCTGCCCAGTGGCCAGGTGCCAACCTGTTGGTCCTGCTTCCTCCATGCTGCGGGGAGCAGAAAACCCTCCACATTGTCCTGTCTTTTGTCTCGTGGAATCTGCCGCTTCCCCCGCTGAAAAGTCGTCCTCTTCCCATTCTCAGGTGATCCAAAAGCAAGGCCAGCCTGCTGCTCCTCCTCCACAGAGTCAGCTTCAGGTGGACCAGAGACCACGTCATTAGCAGAAAGCAACAGAGGGTCCTGTGGCACCTTTAAGACTAACAGAAGTATTGGGAGCATAAGCTTTCGTGGGTAAGAACCTCACTTCTTCAGATGCAAGTAATGGAAATTTCCAGAGGCAGGTATAAATCAGTATGGAGATAACGAGGTTAGTTCAATCAGGGAGGGTGAGGTGCTCTGCTAGCAGTTGAGGTGTGAACACCAAGGGAGGAGAAACTGCTTCTGTAGTTGGATCGCCATTCACAGTCTTTGTTTAATCCTGATCTGATGGTGTCAAATTTGCAAATGAACTGGAGCTCAGCAGTTTCTCTTTGGAGTCTGGTCCTGAAGTTTTTTTGCTGTAAGATGGCTACCTTTACATCTGCTATTGTGTGGCCAGGGAGGTTGAAGTGTTCTCCTACAGGTTTTTGTATATTGCCATTCCTGATATCTGACTTGTGTCCATTTATCCTCTTGCGTAGTGACTGTCCAGTTTGGCCAATGTACATAGCAGAGGGGCATTCCTGGCACATGATGGCATATATAACATTGGTGGACGTGCAGGTGAATGAGCCGGTGATGTTGTAGCTGATCTGGTTAGGTCCTGTGATGGTGTTGCTGGTGTAGATATGTGGGCAGAGTTGGCATCGAGGTTTGTTGCATGGGTTGGTTCCTGAGTTAGAGTTGTTATGGTGCGGTGCGTGGTTGCTGGTAAGAATATGCTTAAGGTTGGCGGGTTGTCTGTGAGCGAGGACTGGCCTGCCTCCCAAGGTCTGTGAAAGTGAGGGATCATTGTCCAGGATGGGTTGTAGATCACTGATGATGCATTGGAGAGGTTTAAGCTGAGGACTCTAGGTGATGGCCAGTGGAGTTCTGTTGGTTTCTTTTTTGGGCCTGTCTTGTAGCAGGAGGCTTCTGGGTACACGTCTGGCTTTGCTGACCATCACAGTCCCTCTCTGCTCACTTGCCTATGTGGGGAAACAGCAGTCCATGGAGACTGCACTCCACTCCTCACCCCATGTCTTGGGTGACGATCTGGGTAGTCCACATCGGGTAAGACTCCACTGAGTTCAATGACTATTTGATCTGGCCACTGAAGCATTGTGTTGTATTCAGCAGAAAAAAACATGGCTAGGATTATACTACATTAACTATATATCCAACATAAAGGAGAGGTGCATGTGAAGGAAATGTTAGATACTTTTCTTTGTTCAAGTGCACCCAGTAATGTGTCATCTAAGGGCATGTGGACACTGCCCCCTTGTTCAGACTATGGGGTGTGTGAATAGCCATGCACATAAAAGTGCTGCACTGTAGTTCCCCCATGTGGATGCTACTGATGTGAACTTAAAGGTCTTAAATTTGCACTAATGTAGTACAAACTACTCCCTTAGTTTGAACTGTAGGGCAATGTAGACATACTCTAAGTTTACATCAGTACCATCTCTATTTTTAAAACTTTACTTTGCTGTATCTGCTAAACGTATTTTATAGCAATTAATATATTTTTACAAAATGTATGTCTGTGCAAAGTCTTCAGATCTGTAAGACTAAATTATTATTTCTTAAAGTTAATCACAAGTGCTTTTGAAAAATCCTAAGTAGGGACAAGCCACTCAGGAGTTATACTTTTTAATGTTACACAACGCTAATGTGAAAAGATTTTAAAACAGGACATTATTTAAAATACTGTATAATGAATACATTTTATTCACTAAGGCCCCAGTCCTTCAAGGGAGATCTTTGCAGGCAGACCTCTATGCTTATTTTCAGTCCTAAACTTGATACTTTTCTCCTTGCTGCCATCTCTGTTTATCGTGTGTTGAGGTTTCTGCAGTAACCTATGTACATAGCTGAGATAATACCAGTCTCCTAGAGACTGATGTTTTCTGGTGGCAGAGGCATTGATTAACCATCTCTTTTGTCACTTTATTTTAAAAACTTACATTAAATAA
>NW_020688022.1:0-1308 GCF_002925995.2 Terrapene triunguis | reverse complement strand
GATGAGGGGAGTTCTGGGCCCCTCCTGCAGCTCGGCAGTAAGAGGGGGAATCAGGACGTGCTTTCAGAAAGCGAAGGATCTGGAGAGCGTTGCCTGGCTGAACAGAGCCCTGCTGGGCTGCCCTTCGCTCTGATCCTGACCCTCACCCCATCCATGAGCACTGAGAGCCGCTCTAGCGCTGGAGATAGACCTCACACCCTGCATCCAAATTTCCATCATCACCAAGCTTGGGGGTAGCTGGATCTAGGGGAGGGGGTTGTTTGGGTCCAATAGTGAACTAGCAGCAGACATTTGGAGCTGGGCTTGGGTCAGGCCCCTTTCTATTAAGAATCTGCATGGCTTTGGTTAGCCGATGAGTGCATGTCTCATGCCTGAGCAAGAAGAGGAGAACTCTGAGCTGTGCCTGAGGAACCAGTGATTCTGTGAGTCAGTCACTGCTATGTCCGGCTGTCTGTGGAGTAACCCTGTTCCTTATAACAGGAGACTCTATAGCCCAGTGCAGAGAGAAACAGTGTCTCTGCCACTGATGGACTGTGTGACCAGAAATGTCCTCTAAGCAACCCTCAGTGCCTTCATTTGTGGGTGCTCTGCTTGAGAGACGGCCAGCAGTGCCCCCTCTTGGGGTTTTATTGGGAGTCTTGCACTAGTTCCTGTCTTTCTGAAAGCCCCAGATTCTGGAATCAGGACACTGCATGGGAATCTCAACTTTCAGTTTTCTTTAAAAAGTTTATTTAAAAAAGTGAGTTGCAGAGAAGCTTGAAAACTTGAAACAATTGATCCCAGAGCCTGAGAAACCAAAGACACTTGAAAACGAACCCCACATTAGTGTATTTTTAAATCTCATTATTTTTAAACCAATCTCATGACTTTTTGGGGGTGTGTGACTCAGACTTGTTCAATGGAGCTTGGTGACACTTTGTAGCTAGTTCAGAAGATCTGAAAATCAACTAGCAAATGACACAAAAATTAACAAGAATCTTTTTTTAAAGTACAGCAGAAGCGGTCAGTCTGCCAAACAACGAGTGGGGCCACTGAAAGAACGAGGGGTTAAAGGAGCACTCAAGGAGGAGAAGGTTGCTGCACGGAGGGGATGGATAGCTCAGTGGTTTAAGCATTGACCTGTTAAACCCAGAGTTGTGAGCTCAATCCTTGAGGGTGCCATGTAGGAAACTGGGGCAAAAATCAGTACTTGGTCTTGTTAGTGAAGGCAGGGCACTGGACTCAATGATCTTTGAGGTTCCCTTCTAGTTCTATGAGATAGGTATATCTCCATATATGAAAAAAGGAGGCTAAATGGATTCTTTGCAT
>NW_020688021.1:0-4140 GCF_002925995.2 Terrapene triunguis | reverse complement strand
CCACCCCTGCCAGTCGGTCTCTGGCCTGTAGCGGTGCATGGGATTCTTCCGTCCTAAGTGTAGAACTCTGCACTTGTCCTTGTTGAACCTCAGATTTCTTTTGGCCCAATCCTCCAATTTGTTTAGATCACTCTGTATCCTATCCCTACCCTCCAGCATATTTACCTCTCTCCCCAGTTTAGTGTCATCTGTGAACTTGCTGAGGGTGCAATCCATCCCATCATCCAGATCATTAATAAAGATGTTGAACAAAACCGGCCCCAGGACCGACCCCTGGGGCACTCCGCTTGATACTGGCTGCCAACTAGACATCGATCTGATGATCACTACCCATTGAACCTGACAATCTAGCCAGCTTTCATCCAATCCATATTTCTTTAACTTGCTGCCAAGAATACTGTGGGAGACCGTAACGAAAGCTTTGCTAGAGTCAAGATATATCACGTCCACCACTTTCCCCATATCCACAGAGCCAGTTATCTCATCATAGAAGGCAATCAGGTTGGTCAGGCATGACTTGCTCTTGGTAAATCCATGTTGACTGTTCCTGATCGCCTTCCTCTCCTCCAAGTGCTTAAAAATTGATTTCTTGAGGACCTGCTCCATGATTTTTCCAGGGACTGAGGTGAGGCTGACTGGTCTGTAGTTCCCCGGATTCTCCTTCTTCCCTTTTTTAAAGATGGGCACTACATTAGCCTTTTTCCAGTCATCCGGGACCTCCCCCAATTGCCAGGAGTTTTCAAAGATAATGGCCACTGGCTCTGCAATCACATCAGCTAATTCCCTCTGCACCCCCGGATGCATTAGATCTGGACCCATGGACTTGTGCATGTCCAGCTTTTCTAAATAGTCCTTAACCTGTTCTTTCACTACCGAGGGCTGCTCACCTCCTCCCCATACTGTGCTCCCCAGTGCAGCAGTCTGGGAGCTGACCTTGTCTGTGAAGACTGGGGAGGGGGAGGGGGGGAAGCATTGAGTACTTTCATCTTTTTCCACATCATCTGTCACTAGGTTGCCTCCCCCATTCAGTAAGGGTCCCACACTTTCCCTGACCTTCTTGTTGCTAATATACCTGTAGAAACCCTTCTTGTTACCCTTCACATCTCTTGCTAGCTGCAACTCCAGTTGTCCTTTGGCCTTCCTGATTTCACTCCTGCATGCTCGAGCAATATGGTTGAGAACCACTGTGATATCACAATGCAACAGTACGGGGGGGATTTAACCGGTGCTGCCTGCGTCCTGCCAGGGCATCACCATGTGTGTCCACCCTCAGCATCTAACCCGTCCCTCTCAGCCTGCTTAAAATGGCAGCCGTGCCAGAGAATCCCTGGAAATATCAAATCCCACAACCATCGGCCAACGTGCCCCCCGTGTCCTTGCTGCCAGCTGCCCTGCTCAGATGGTTGCACTGCATGGGTGAGGCGTCAAACCATGCTCTTTGTAGCTGCAGGCGCAGACCGGGAAAAGCGCTAGAGGAAGCACTTGGGGGCACAGTTCATTCGCCCCCTCAGCGTCTAGCTACACCAAGGTTTTGATGAGGGAAGTCGCTCGCCTCAAGCTCCAGCGCCCTTTCCAAAGGCCCAGAGATTGCACTGTGCTGCCAGGCGTTCATGGCTCCCTGGCGCCCACGGGCACAGAGCCGTTACTGCCCCATTGTGGGCGGAGTTCACGATGATCCGTGGGCTCCGGAAAAGGGAACAGAGGCAAAGGCAGCGCTCTGGTTTGGGGTGCACGCTGCACAAGGAGCTCTCCCCACCGCCCCTGGAGCTTGTGGTTCCCTTTTCTACCAGCTGGGGGCGCTGGCCCAGTAAACTGCCCTGCTGCAAATCGTGATTTGAACGAGATCCTTCTCCGCCTTTGGGGGAAATACGCCAGGGGAACAGCCCTGATGCAAGGACTGCCTGCAGGGTGCCCGTGCAATCCCTAACCTGCCCCTCCAGACCCCCATCCTGCCCGCTCACCCCGACTGGGAACGGGCAATGTGGAGGAAAAGCAACGCTGTATCATTGTTGGCCTGGAGACCAGAGCTGGGACAATAACTATGGCTTGTGCTCGTGTCCCCTCTCCTCCTCCAGCACCTGACACACCACGGTCCCCACGGCAGGGGCCCCGTCGCTGGGCGAACACCTGGCATATCCCCAGGGCACAGAGAGGGGACGAGGGACGCGTCAGGCTGAAGACACAGGGGTGAAGGCTTTTGCCTGAATGCAGCAAAGGAGGGAGCAGACAATCGCAAGGGCCACAGCTGCTGGGGATCCTGGAGAGGCAGAGACCCGGGCCCAAGCCAAGCATCCTCAGGTGCTGCCCAGCCTGGCATCTGCTGGGGTGGAGCTGCCTTGGTCTGGGTATAGCAGGCTTGGCCAGAGCCCCCTGGCTGGGCTCTGTCACGGATTGACAGATCGCGCCCACTCTTGGCCCCGTGTGGTCCATGGGGGGTGCCCCTTTCAGTGTGACAGCCCTTCTCGGGGGTCCACTCTCTCTCGGGGTCAGGCCCCTCCACCTCCTGGAGCCGCACCTCTCTGAGCCTTAGCACGTCTGTCTCTGCCGTGGGCCCCCTTGGGGAGTCCCCTCGCTCTAGGCCCCCAGGGCCTCCACCCCCCGAAGGGGTTGATGCAACCCTGTTCTCTAGACCGGAGTGACTCTCAGCCAGCGTAACACAGGAGGGTTTATTGAACATCTGAACCCAGCACAGGAAACCCTCTGAGCCTCAGGCCTGGCCTCCCTCAGCCCAGCACATCCCAGTCTCTCTGCATCCAGGTGGGCTCTGCCTGCTCCCCCTCTCCAGCCCCAAGCCCCCCTGCTTCCCAGCTGGGCACCTGATACCCCTGGCCCCAAGCCCCCTCTTTCCATTGTCTTCTCTCCAGGGAAACAGGGTCGTAAACCGGGTCGCCTGGGCCTCCTCTCCTCTGTCCTCTGGCCCCCTCTGGCTGTAACCGGCTGGTCTGGTCACCGGAGTCCTCTCTCCCCAGCCCATTGTCCTCACACTGGCCAGAACCACCAGGCCCCAGGTCGTCAGGTCACCAGTCGCTGGGGTCTCCATTCTCCAGGCCATTGGCTGGGGTCCCAAGTTCCCTCTCCAGTCCTCTGTAACGACAAACTCCCTCTCCCCTCCCCTCGTTAAACCAGTAACACCCGGGGACACTGAGTCCCACCCCCTCTGCATGCAAACCATTGGAAAACCAAGGAAACACAAGAAAATCCCCCACTTTGTCACAGGCTCTATCCCTGCAAACGCTTCAGCCACTGCTCTGGTTACATGGCAACTGCCCAAGCCATGCCCAGCTGCTGGCTCCTCCATGCTTGGCAGGCGGGGCTCCGTGCTCCCAGACCCGCCTCCGCTCTGGCCTCCCCGACGCTCAGACCCGATCACCCAGACAGCGTACGGCTCCCCCTCTGCAGGAGCAAGGACTTTCCCCAGTGCCCTCCCACCCTCTGCAGTGAGCTTGCCCAGGGGCTCCTAGGCCAGCCGCCTGCAGAGAGCTGGGACTGCCACTGTGACGTTCCCCTGGTGTTATCCGGACCGGTGATCTGCTAGGTCACTCCAAGCCTCGACTCTGGGAGCCAGCCTTACCCTGCTCTGCTGTGAGAACCCCCACCCCTGGGCTGTTCACGCACAGCCTCTGGTGTGTAAACTGCTCCTTGGATTGTGCAACTGAATGACACTAGCCAATATCTCCGGTCCCAGAAACAACCCTAGGAACCTCCGTCTTGCAGTGTCCAGTTGTGCCCACTCGACGTTGCAAGCTTATATGAGTTCATCAATTTAACAGAGAAATTGATATGTGCCAGGCATGTTATCCCAAGGGCAGGGCCGGCGCTTCCATTTAGGCGACCGGGCGCCAGGATTTGGGGGCGCGGCAATTCGGCAGTGGGGGGTCCTTCCACGCTCCGGGTCTTCAGCGGCAATTCTGCGGCGGGTCCTTCACTCGCTCCGGGACCCGCCGCGGAAGTGCCCCGAAGACTGGGAGCGCGGAAGGACCCCCCGCCGCAGAATTGACGACGACGACCGAGAGTGCGGAAGGACCCCCGCCTAGGGTGCCAAAAACCCTGGTGCCGCTCCTACCCAAGGGAAGTCTGACACACTTCAAACCAGACGCACTGCTTCAGTAGAATAAACCAACAGATTTATTAACGACAAAG
>NW_020688020.1:0-1526 GCF_002925995.2 Terrapene triunguis | reverse complement strand
CATGCAACACTGATAAACAGATGATTAAGGCAGGAAGGAAAGAACACCTTATGTAATATAGAAATTGTGTGTGTGTGTGTGAAAGAGAGAGAGAAAGAGAGAGAAACTGGAAGCTCATGCAATGACTATATAGCCATTCAATAATGATAGTTATATAGTCAGTAAAGGATAAATGGGTGAGAACTGATAGCAGAAACACAAGAGACCTATAGATCTAGACATAAAAAATTACTTAGAAAGACAAGGTAGATGAGGTAATATCTTTTATTGTTGGTGAGAGAGACAGAAGTTGGTCCAGCAAAAGATATTACCTCATGAGCTTTGTCTCTAGTATCCTGGGACCCAGACGGCTATAAAAGCACTGTATACAAAAATAGCTCAAGCAATTAGCTTAAGAAGAAGGCCTTATAGCCTGAACAGAAGGAGTTGCTCAATAAGTTAGCATAAGTAAGTAAACTAACAATGAACGTAAGTTTACTGTTTTGTCATAATCACAAGTGTTGCAAACAGCAGATAGGTAACAAAAAGGGAATGAGACCTGCTCAGTGTGTGTGTGTGTGTGTGTGTGTGACTCACCTCCTGCTGGAGGGAATGAGCCATGCTCAGACTGTGTGTGCATGCACCACAGTTGCCCCTCCCTCTTGTGAACAACCCCACGGAGTCGTTCATGACCATAAGTGGTACAGAAAGATCTTTCATTTAAAGCTCATCCAAAACCAATGCCTCCTTCCATGGTGAGGGATCGCTGCGGACCAGCACAAACACCAAAGGGAGAGTGCCATCTATTAAGGCACCCTACCCACCCCGTGCAGATCAGGGCCGGGTGCAATTCTGGGGCACTGTGGTAAGCAGCGATTCTGATGGAAGCAGGTCCACAGCCGAGCCCCTTACCCTGCTCCTTGCGGCACAGGGCCACGTGGTGCCCTGCTGAGCCATAGGGGGTCATTATGGACCAAGAGACAAGAGTGCCCCCCAAGTGAGACCCCACCCAGTTCCTTGCAGCATGTCATCCCTTGGAGCTGTGCTGGAGCACTGGGGTAAGTACTGACCCACAGAGGAGAACATCCCCTAATAAGTCCTCCACCCTGTTTCCAGCAATACAGCGCCCCCTACTGCTGAGCTGTGACATTGGGCTCAATCAGGAACATCCCACAGAGCCCTCCAGGCCCATCCCTGTATTTTAGCACCCCCTAGTGTTACACTGGGGTATTGCTAGCAGCACTGACTAAGGGGGAAGATTGCCCCAAACTGAGCACCACACCCCACTTGCAGTAGCACAGCCTCTAGCCCCCAATGGCCATGCTGGAGTAATGGGGTCAGAACTATCTAAGAAATGAGAGTGCTCCCAGCTGAGCCCATCACCCCATTCCCTGAAGCACACTACCCCCTAGCACCTCTAAGCTTCCACATAGGGTTTATTCTAATGTTACTGGGAGCTCGTCCTGATTCTGGTCCTGCTGCAAACTTACTGGTGTCAATGGGAATAGTCCCACTGACTTCTATGGACTTTGTATCTGGTCCTCAAG
>NW_020688019.1:8947-9532 GCF_002925995.2 Terrapene triunguis | reverse complement strand
TATGGCGGGGTGGGAGGTTGAGGCAAATAGCCTGGCTGCTGATTACGCCCAGCCAGACAGCCGGGCGATTAGAAGAGCCCAGCGGGACGAGCTGTGCATCCGGGAGGCTTTGAAAGCCAGTTTCAAGGCTGAGCAGGGTACCCAGTGACTTTTAAGTTTGTGGACACAGAAGCAGAACTTGCCCCCGTTTCTTTACCCAGTTGCCGTCGACTATCCTCTCCAATTACATACCCCCTTCACCCCCTTCCCAAAAAATAAAATCTGTTCTGTTTTGTTAATGGACACCGTTGTCTTTATTACTGTTTTCGCGGGAATGTTTTAAACCTGGGACGCAGACTGTGGCGGGGGGCGGGTTTAGGGTTGTGATGCAAATGATGCTTCTAAACTCCAGGAATGACAGGCTCCGCGGTGGTGGACTGGTTGTTTCAACGGAGCCTGCCAGCCCTCCTGGCCGGGACTGCGTGTATGTGTCGGCTATGTGACTGTCTTGCAGGGGGAGGAGGGTTACAGATCCCCTGCTGCGCGGCTCTGTGATCCAGGGTAAGGACCGCTGCATAAGATCTGTAACTGCCCTCCCCCGCCACA
>NW_020688019.1:4706-8847 GCF_002925995.2 Terrapene triunguis | reverse complement strand
CTCCAGGAATGACAGGCTCCGCGGTGGTGGACTGGTTGTTTCAACGGAGCCTGCCAGCCCTCCTGGCCGGGACTGCGTGTATGTGTCGGCTATGTGACTGTCTTGCAGGGGGAGGAGGGTTACAGATCCCCTGCTGCGCGGCTCTGTGATGCAGGGTAAGGACCGCTGCATAAGATCTGTAACTGCCCTCCCCCGCCACCAAGTCACAGAGCAACACCACCCCCCCCCACCACACAGAACATGAAAACCACCTCCCAGACTGACCAGGATAACTAGTCACTGCACTGTATATGTGCCCTGCTGCTGCACCTGCCCCCTGCTAAAGGTGACTGTCCTGTCCAATGACCAAGCCCCTTCCCCCCCCTTCAGACAGACTCCCCTCCAAAAGAAGAGGATGGAAACAGAAATGAACAGAAACGTATTCTTTATTAACAACCGCACATGGAACGGGGGGGTGAAACTTGGACGGGGTCTTGTGTGAGGCGGGTAGGAAAGGACTTTTCAAATTTTGGGGAATGAGAGCCTTCTAGTTGTAGAGCAGTTCGCAGGGGTGGAGTGAAATTTTTCACGGCCCCTTCCACCCCTCCGTGTTTGGACTTTGGGTGAGGGGGGTATGGGACTTGGTGGCGGGGCAGGGCAGTTACAGAGAGACTGCAGCGGGGCTCTCTCCTCCTGCCTCCGGTCCTGCAGAACATCCACAAGGCGGCGGAGCGTGTCCGTTTGCTCCCTCATTAGTCCAAGCAGCGTTTGAGTAGCCTGCCTGTCCTCCTGTCGCCACCTCTCCTCCCGTTCCATGTTTGCCCGGTGCATTTGGGACAAGTTCTCCCTCCACTGTGTCTGCTGGGCTGCCTGTGCTCGGGAGCATCCCATTAGTTCAGCAAACATGTCTTCCCGTGTCCTCTTCTTCCTCCTCCTAATGTGCGCTAGCCTCTGGGCAGATGTGGCTGTGGGAATTGGAAAAAGGGAGTGAATTCCTGAGACAGAGCAATGTATCTGTGAACAGAGAACATAGTCTTTCTCTGTGAACAAGACCATGCAGAGCACCTATCACACGCGCACTGAGGACAAGGTCGAATTTTCGGCCCTCGCCTACAGTGCCTGCGGTCTTGCTGTGGCGAGCTGAGGAGCAGGGCTGGACACCGGACTTTGTCTAGCTGGCAAACATGGTAAGCCGTAGACTTGTGGCCGCTTAAAACTTTAAGAGTGGCACTGGCCTCCTTTCACATAGAAAGCAATGCGAGTCTCTGCTGGCAGCAATCCTGCAAGCATGAACTCTGGCCCTGTCCCACCCCCTCGCGGCTGTAAACCGCGTGGCTGTAAACCGGCGGTTGCAGTTCTGTAAAGGGACGGGCAAGCAGTCCCAATACTAACTTTCCCCTACCTAATTCACAGCAGGGAGTCATGCCAGACATCACCCTCCTGAAGGTCTCGGAGAGCCAGAAGGAGAAGATGCTCCGGGACAGCCTGCAGAAACCGGGGCCATTTGCTGCAATGCTCTGCAAGGCCATGATCCCGGAGTACCTGCTGGCGTTGTGGCAGGGAAACGTGTCCTACCACGGGGGGCCTAATAAGCTCTCCCTGCCCAGGAACCTGCTCATGAGGCTGGAAAAACACCTGCAGGAGGCGTATGAGGAGTTCTCCCCGGAGGATCTCGCCTCTATCCCCGGTTACATTGACCAGTTCTTGGCTTAGGTGCCCTTGGAGGGACAAATGACTGCAGGGTTTTGGGCACTATAATCATGAAGCGGACATTGTGAAATTTTTTGAAAATGGTTCGGACTACATATTGAGGCGCCCAAAGACAGACTAATCATGATACACTTTGCACAGATTCCCCTTTTGTTTGACTTTCCTGTTTACATGTTTTGAAGCACTTTACCCACTGTTAATATTTTAAATCTTCCTGTTTTGTTGTAAATAAATGTTTACATGTTTTAAAGCACTTTAGCTACTGTTAATATTTTAAATATGCCAGTTATGTTGTAAATAAATGTTTAGATATTTAAAACACTTACTGCTTGATCCTTCCCCTGAATCTGTGTCTGGGGTAACGGCGGGGGACGGTTGGTAGGGGATCTCTGTCAGGGTGATGAAGAGCTCCTGGCTGTCGGGGAAATCAGCGGTGCCAGCGCTGTCGACTGCCTCGTCCTCCTCATCTCCTTCTTCATCTTCCCCGTCCGCTAACATGTCGGAGGAACCGGCCACAGACAATATCCCATCCTCAGAGTCCACGGTCAGGGGTGGGGTAGTGGTGGCGGCCGCACCTAGGATGGAATGCAGTGCCTCGTAGAAACGGGATGTGTGGGGCTGGGATCCAGAGCGTCCGTTTGCCTCTTTGGTCTTCTGGTAGCCTTGTCTCAGCTCCTTGATTTTCACGCGGCACTGCGTTGCATCCCGGCTGTAGCCTCTCTCTGCCATGGCTTTAGAGATCTTCTCATAGGTCTTTGCATTCCGTCTTTTGGAGCGCAGCTCGGAAAGCACGGACTCATCTCCTCACACAGCGATGAGATCCAAGACTTCCCGATCCGTCCATGCTGGGGCCCTCTTTCTATTGGATTGCACGGCCATCTCTGCTGGAGAGCTCTGCATCGTTGCCACTGCTGCCACTGCTGCTGAGCTCGCCACGGTGTCCAAACAGAAACTGCGCTTCAAACTGCCCAGACAGGAAAAGGAATTCAAATTTTCCCGGGGTGTGGCTGGTCAGAGCATCCGAGCTCGGACTGCTGTCCAGAGCGTCAACAGAGTGTTGCACTGTGGGATAGCTCCCGGAGCTATTAGCGTCGATTTCCATCCACTCCTAGCCTAATTCGATATGGCCATTTCGAATTTAGCGCTACTCCTCTCGTTGGGGAGGATTACAGAAATCGATTTAAAGAGAGCTCTATGTCGAACTAAATGGCTTCCTGGTGTGGACGGGTGCAGGGTTAATTCGATATAACGGCGCTAAATTCGACATAAAAGCCTAGTGTAGACCAGGCCTTATTTACTTTAGGGCTCAATAACTGACAGATCATGAGCAGTTTTATCTCCTGTTTAAAGGTTAGTGGATATCAGATAAGTGTGTATGGGGCATGGACCCAGAACAGCAATGCTCACTGGTGGCAAAATCCTGCTGCCTCTGTAGCCAGCGTCAGTTCTGCTATTGTATCTAATCCACAGTATGATCCTCTGAGGTCAATTTTCTTGCTCTGAATTTCCACCTCATTGCACTTAACACCCGAGAACAGGGTTTGGCCTGAAGGCTCAAACCTTCCCTTTGCAACCTGAGAAAAACATCTGTGCCCTCTTACCATCATACCTGGAAAATGCTCTGCAGCCCTTTTGGAGTGGGCTGGGCCTCTGTGAACCTCATCAGTATTTCATCCAGAGCAGCCAGGACCCAAATGTACAGAGTCTGAAACAAGAGAAGCACTCAGATGACTTTTTCTGAGCCAGGCACTCGCGGCCATGTCAAAGGGGACAATAAGGCTAATGTTACTTTCCTACATTTGCTAGTCAAAGAGCAGATCAAGAGTTTCAAAGAGGGGCAATAGTGAAGAAAGTGGGATTTTTGGGGTACTAAAAGCAGCAGAGGAAGGAATGTTGTAGCTTGAAGGTTCTGAGAAATTGAAGCAGGAAAGTAGATAGTTGGCTTGAGGCAGAAAACTGCCAAAAGTGCAGTAGGAACAAACAGTCAGAGAGGGAGAGGCAGATTAGCTCAGTCAGTTAGAGGCTGGCTAAGGTAACAGACAAGGAGAAGCTTCTTCAGATTGAGTCTCTTGCACAGAGCAGAGAGAGGCCTAGTAATTGGGGAAGAAAAGAAACGTGAGCCCCAACAGATGCAGGAATCTGGTGTCTCTTTTTTATCTGATTGGGTAGGGTTACCATATTTCAGCAAGCAAAAAAGAGGACGGGAGGAGCCCTGCCCTAGCCCCGCCCCCGTCCTGCCATAGCCCCACCTTGCCCCTCCCACTTCCTGCCCCCCTCAGAACCCCCAACCCTCCCCCCGCTCCTTGTCCCCTGACTGCCCCCTCCTGGGATCCCTGCCCCTAACTGCCCCCCAGGACTCCACCCCCTATTTATGTACAGGCGTGACTACCTGCCCTTTCCTGGTTATTATACGCGGCCAGTCCGCATCCACATCCAGTAGTTAAAAAAAAAA
>NW_020688019.1:0-4606 GCF_002925995.2 Terrapene triunguis | reverse complement strand
GACAGATATTAAATAACACTAAATAAGTTAATGTTCAAAACAATATTAAAAATTTGAAAATTTAGAGCATGGAAACCAAAATAGCTAAAATTTAGTTTTGGCAAGATACACGGAATGGAAACTCCGGGATCTTTACCTGTCACTGAATATAGCCATCATACCAATAGTGGAATATAAAACAAGTCTACATATACTCTCCTTAAAATTTTTACTTCTGTCCATTCCCAATAATTGTAACAAATCATTATTACCTTCACTCCACTTGCCACGCGCCCCAAGCACAAAACCAAAGAAGTGAATATTTTTACCTCCCGTTAAGTTTTTAATTTCTTCCTCTAACTCAAGATAATAAGCCACCTTCTCACTGTGGGCTTGTTCCAAACTTCCGGCATTATCCTCCCATCGCACTGTAACATCAACCACTACTGCTGTATCTCCTTTTATAAATATAATATCCGGCTTTCTTAACTCACCCTTACTATTTCTCAAATGGGGCTCTATCATTGCCTTCCACCCTAATTTACCAACCTTATCTACAACTGCAGACACTACTCTATTATGCCTTTTTATCCTAGCATTCTTAGTCTTATAACATTGTCCTGAGATATGGGGAACAGTCTCCCGCACTTTACCGCACCATCTACAAAGAGCATTCACACCTCCTCTTCCTCTTGCTAATGTCTCCCTAGTAGGATAAATATTTGCCCTAAGCTGCAATGCTGCGATATACGCTGACGATTTAACTTTACTAGAGTTTCTAAAAATCGAATTACTAATTAAATCATTTTTAAAATATTTTATCCCTATTCCCTGACATCTCAGTTCCGACCATCTTAAAAATTCCTCTTCCCTCCATTTCTTGGGATGAGATGTTACTGCACTAAATGACAATATTTTATCCACAAGATTTTCTCCTGCATATAGATAAGATAGGTCCATCCAATCATCTCTCAAGACAATATGTCTCCTCCATTTACGAATTAACATATTTGGGATTTGCACACTAAACTTAGTGAGAGCTAAACCACCATCCCTACCTCTAGAATAAAATATCCCATCTGTGGTACACTGAGGTAAATGTAAAATCTCTTTAACTATTTTTCTAACTAACACATCAAGATCGTCTAAAAGATTAAAAGGGGGTTCTATTAAAAGAAGATTATAAAATAGCTTCGGTAAGATATATGTCTCCAATTCTCACTCCAATCTTTCAATTTTTCTTTAAGTACCGGTCCCCCTACACCTATCCAGGGATCTATTCTAGCCCCTAAATATTTTTCAAAATCCCCTGGTTGAACATATTCAATCTCCTCTGACCCTATCTGCCAATTATCCTTAGGATTAACTACATAGGTTTTATGTTTAGTTAAAATATGAAAGCCTTTCGTTTTCTTCACATTAACAGAGAGATTAGTATTTTTACAAAACTCCTCTAAGATACCCAAATTTTTAATCATTCCTTTATATGAGCTACTTAAAATTGCCACATCATTGGCAAAAGCCAATGACGTGACACCATTACCCTTAACATAAAAACCACTTCCTTCTACTTCTAATCTAGTTAAAAGGGGATCCATAGCAATATTAAACAAAATTGGGGACAACGGGTCACCCTGCTTGACCCCCCTCCTAATTAAAATAGACTCAGTAGCTTCATCACCCACCCATACCCTAGTTGTGCAATTATCATAAAGGTCCCTAATAATATCTATAAAATGTTCATCTATACCAAATCTTCTCAACCCGGCTATTATATGTCCGTGTCCCACAGAATCAAATGCTTTAGCCAGATCTACGAACACTATTGCAATTTCATTCCCATTTCGTTTAGCCCCTTTAATCAAATTATCTAATATAGCAATATTTTCCTCACACCCAGGGGCGGATATAAACCCTTTTTGTCTACTACATATCTTAACTGTTTCCACCAGTCTTTTTGCAAATATTTTGGTATAGATTCTAATCCAAACTGACCCAATTGTCAATGGTCTCCAAGATGTTAACTTCTTCATTTCCTCCTCATCTTGTGTCTTTGGTATTAAAATCGTTCTATTTTTCTTAAATTCATCTGGTACCTGTCTATTTAGAAACCATATATTAAAAATTTTTGTAAGTATTAAGGAGTCTAAATTAAAAATATCCCACAAATTGCTCACTTTTACTTTATCTGGGCCAGGAGCACTATCTTTTCTTATTTCTCTTAAAGCTATTCTAATCTCATCCACAGAGATCGGACTCATTAATATATCATTATCCGCATTCTCTGTGGATGATGGCCACCCTATCATATTACCATGTCCAATTGTTCCCAAAATATTGACATAGTATTCCTCAATTTCTTTCATAGGGATAGCACACTTAGCCTTATCTGGCTCTCCCATTATAATGCGAGTCAATCTTCTTCTATCCTTATCAAATAATTGTTGATAGAATTTATACTTAGCTTTCTTTGTAGCATATCTCCTAATTGCATTAAATTGCTTCCTTCTCCCCTCCTTTCTCATCTTCCCTTTTCCTTTATTCCTCAATTCTATTTGACTTTCATTTCTAGGGTCCTTTCCCTCTACTAATGAATAACATAATTTTTCCAACATTGCCCAACCGAGAGCTTTTGTTAAATCCTCCTTTAATAATCCTTCAATTTCCCCTAAACTATTTATTATTTCTCTTCCCTCCCTACTTTGTTTTCCCCGTTTACATATTTTCTCCACTAAATCCACTTCTGGGTGTCCTTTTAGTGGGAAAATCCTCTCTCTTGGGGGCGGAATTTCTAATATATTTACTCTAATGTCCTCTACCTCAGTCACTTCCTCCCTATCTCCTGTTACCACTAACTTCTTCTTTGCTAATTCTCGTCTTTTATCTGATATTTGTTTATTCGTTTTGGTCCTCATCTTGCTCTCAATACATTTATTTATATTCCTTTTCCCAATATATTTCCTTTCCAACTGTATAAGCTGCGCAACCTCATCTTTGGTCCATATACGAGATCTAGTCGATCCCTCTTTGATCTTACTTTTAGCAGCCATATCTTCTTTTCTTTGCTCATTCCTCACAGCAGGGTGTCTATGTCTACAGTGTTGGCTCAATCCAGATCTAGTATGAAAACCAAGCCCACAGACCGAGCACGTATGGCTCTTCATTGGGGTATCCGCCTTCTTGGGTATGCACTTGGGGTAGTGGCAAGCTATATTATGATATTGAGAAGATTTTCCACATTTACTACATACAACTCGTATGGCTTTACTTTTATGAACCACATTAATGTGTTTGGCCCATTTACCAAATGTTGGTAATATCTGGGGACATATTGGACAATTAAAACTATCAACGGGATACTCTAAATAAAAAACCCCATCCTTCCACGAACTACTTTCTAATATATTTATATTACTACCAGTACTGTTAAGATCCTTATTACGATCCCTATTAAAATCAGTACTTGGTCTAAAACTATTTAATAAACTAGACCCATTAACTAAATGAGCATTAAGATATCCCGATTCGCTAACATATGGATCATCAAATGTACTTAAATACTTAAAATCTGGATTAAAACTTTCCATAGTTAAATCATTAAAAGTGTCCCTTGTAAAAACCATCGGTAAGATAGATAAAATCTCCTCACCATGATCATCACAAACATTCTCCTCTACCTCCTCTCCATGCTCCACTGGGAGGACTTGATTCTCACTCTCATGCTCATGAGACTTCATTATAGTCCACACCATTTTATCCATTGGTCCAGCGACCCTGATCACACCCCTAATATATTTAACACTGTCAGCCGGGGCATCAAAGCCAACAGCGGGGGCGTTATTAACCCGGTCCAGCGCCAATCCGGTATAAAAATATAAATTACTTTTTTCCATAGCTAAAAGATTTACCCTTCTCAGGGGGAAACTAACCCTTTCCAGGGGGAAACTAACCCGTGCCTGGGGGAGACTACCCTTACCAGGGGGAATCTAACCCTTACCAGGGGGAGTCAACCCGTACCTGGGGGAGGCTACCCTTACCAGGGGGGCATCCATGTGGCACCATATGGGGCTGCCCAACCCCGTCCCACACCCCACTGAATGTGGGATGTGGGTTCGTCCTCCGCAATCCGCCTGGCTATCCAAGCCAGTTACCGGCTCTCACCACGAGGAGGTAGCGGTTGGACTTGCAATCCAGAGGCTTTCCTCAAAGAGGGGTCCCAAACAGCATAATGTCGAGCTCTAACGGGCATGTGAGAAAAGGCTCAGATCTTGGTAGGGGTTGCCCCTATTGACCGGGCTCACGCCCACCCCCACCTCACCGATAACCCATTCTCTCACTACCCTCAGGCAATGTTTCCGTCCAAGCCCGACAGCTGAGAGGGTCCAGAGACGCATGGAGAGCCATTAAGAGAGCCTCCCTGCCTCTTGTCCCCTGACTGCCCCCTCCTGAGACCCTTCCCCCATCCTAACTGGCCCCCTAAGACCCTACCCCCTACCTGTACCCTGACTGCCCCAACCCTTATCCACACCCCCACCCCCAGACAGACCCCTGGGACTCCCACGCCCCATCCAACCACTCCTCACCCCCTGACAGCCCCCCCCCCAGAACTCCCGACCCATCTAAACCC